>NC_057864.1:128923381-128981434 GCF_019393635.1 Dromiciops gliroides
GACACATCTAGCTTCTGTGACAATGGACAAGTGTTAATGTCGCTGAAGCTCAAGTAACTCTATAAAACTTACCTATCCACTTGTTAATGATCTCAAAGGCATCATAGTGTATGGAGTAGAAAAGAGCACTGGTTTGGGAATCAAAAAACCCAAGTTTACGACTGGGATCTGCTAGTTACCAGCTATGTGAACCTGAGCAAGTCACTTAACCTTTAACCAAGTCACTGAGCCTAAGTGACCTTATCTGCAAAATGGAAATAATAATACATGTGCTACCTGCCTCACCAAATAGTTGTGAGAAAAGTACTTTATCAATTTTAACAGACTTTGACTATAATTACACTGACTGGGTATGCCTAGCACAAAAAGGGGAGTTATCCATAGTATTTGATCAAAGAAAGCAGAAAGATTACATCAATTTGACTCTGAAGTAGAATTTTGGTCCAATTGATCTAGTTTAACTGTATGTACAACCAGAACAAATTAGATAGTAATTGCCTCTTCTCCTTTCATTTTTTCCTAGGTAATGCAATTTGAATCACCATAAAAAACTTATTGGAGATAGTTATGACTGAAGTCATTGGGGCACAGAGAGGGAAAAAAGCCTCCCTTTGGATAGAGCACAACAGGAAGTGAACAGTTCCACTGTACTCTGCCCTGGTCAGACCACACCTGGGAGTGTTATTTAGTTTAGTTGTTTAGTTCTGGGCACCTCCTTTTAGAAAAAAAAAATAATCACACGAGATAACATAGGTAATACACTTTGCCAATCTTAAAGCAATATATAAACTCAAGCTCTTATTATTGGACACCTTATCTAATGTCTCCTCCACGGTCTTCAGGACTCCCCCAAGGGCCACAACACTACCAGGTCCCACTCGTATTTTTGTTCTTCAGGCTTGGGACACATCAGCTCCTGCTTTCTGGTCTGATATACATCTGTTCAATTCTGCTGCAGGAAGGGCTTCCAGATGCCTCCTAGGGCATAGCAACATGGGAGGTCAGCAGTTGAGGGCTATTTACAAAACCTCCAAAACCAACTTGGAACTTTATGATAATCTGCCTTCATTGATGGTTTTCCTGGACTCATTCCCCAGTTGTTAGATTCTAATCCTTAACTTTCCCCAACTCAGTGATATTGAATCCCCTGGTCCACTTGCTGTTCCTCACACCAGACATGCCATCTCCCATCTTTGCGCTGGCTGTTCCCATTCTCTGGAATGTTCTCCCTCCTCATCTCTACCTCAGTTTCCCTGACTTCCTTCAAGACTCAACTTCACTCAAGACTCCTGGAGGCCTTTTCTGATCTTCTCTGTTGTTAACATCTTCCCTCTGAGATTACCTTCTATGGACTCTGAATATATTCTGTATTCATACACTGTAGTTATATACATGTTGTTTCCCCATTAGAATGTGTGCTCCTTGAGGGCACGGACCATAATTTTTTTAATGTAATAAACATTTTTATTTATAATTGTAGGTTCCAATTTTTATCCCTCCCTCCCTCCCTCCCCTATCCCCCTCCTCCCTGAGGCGGCAAGCAATCATATGTGGGTTATACATGTATAATTATATAAAACATTACCATATTTGTCATTTTGTACAAGAAAACTTGATTAAAAGGGGAAAAATGAAAGAAAGTGAAAAATAACATGCTTCATTCTGTGTTCCATCAATATTAGTTCTTTTTTTAGAGGTGGAGATTATGTTTCATCAATAGTCCTTTGGGATTGTCTTGGATCATTGTATTGTTGAGAATAGTTAAGTCATTCACAGTTCATCAAACAGTATTGCTGTCGCTGTGCACAATGTGCTCTTGGTTCTGCTCACTTTGCTACACATCAGTTCATACAAGTCTTTCCAGGCCTTTCTGAAATCACCCTGCTTGTCATTTCTCATAGCACAATAATATTCCAATAACCACAGCTTGGTTAGCCATTCCCCAATGGATGGGCATCTCTTTGATTTCCAACTCTTAGCCACCACAAAAGGAGCTGCTAGAAATAGTTTTGTACAGATAGGTTGGGACCATCATTTTAAATCTTTCTCTGTATCCTCAGGGCTTAGCACAGTGCCTGGCACATACTACTTAACAAATGCTTTAGATGATTGCACATATATAACCTCTATCAAGTTGCTTGCCATCTTAGGGAGGAGAAAGGGGAGGGAGAAAATTTGAAACTCAAAATTTTACATTAAAAATGAATGTTAAAAAAATGAGTTAATTGGCCAATTGTACAAAAAAAGTTTGATGAATGATTAACTAGGATGGTAAAATCCTTCAAGAGCATTCAGTGAGGATTCATTGAAGGAACTGGAGCTATTCACATTGGAGAAGGGACAACTTGGGGAACATGACAGCTTCCTTTAAGAAGCTGAAGGTTTAGAGGGAGGAGACTTATGGGAGAGGTAAGAACTAGAAAGAAATCGTAGAAACTGAAAAACAACACATTTATCCTTCTTAGCAAAAACTTTCTAGCAATTGGTACCATCACAAAGTGAAATGACCTGCCAGAGCTGGTAGTGAGTTCCTCTTCTCCAGAGAGATTCGAGTAAAGTCCTGACGACCAATTACCAGGAACAAGGTAAAGGAGATTCTTGGTCAGGGATAGATTGGAGTAGATCATTTTTGAGGCCTCTTTCAACTCTAAAATTGTGTGATTCTGATTTTGGCTGCTCCTATCTTCTCTCTTCCAATCAGGCTGCTTCTGGCACATTAGGTATCTGATCAATGGCTGGGCCACAGAGCCAATCAAACTTCATGGCTGAGCTCTCTAGAGTGACATGAGGAACATACAGGGGACTGGATAGCTCTGCAGGCTTCAAGTCTCTGATGATGTAGAAGTGAGTCAATTAAATTTAACGAGTGTAAGCAATGCAGTTCTTTGCATGCAACTTTCCCTTTTTTCCTATGTTCCTGTTCCTGTTGAGGGCATCAGCATCCATACTTCTAGTCAATTACTGAAGCCCAGAACCTTGGCTTTGTCATGATTGAAATTAAGGTAAACTGAGACACAAAGATCCATGCATTCAATTTATTGATGAGACTAGCAACCACGAATAAAAGGGGTCTTTAGCTCCTTTTATTGGTAAGCCTAGCAATTACCAATAAAAGGGGTCTTTAGCTCCTCAGCAAGCAAAAAGACCCCATATGAGGGCAAAGAAATAACTTTTTTTTAGAGATATAATTTTTATAGACAAAATGAAAAGCATCCAAAAAAAAAGGCAGCACCAGAGATGGGGAAAATACTATGATTGGTTGGTTATAAAGCTTGTAGCATCATGGGTATGAGGAACAATGTGATTGGCAGGAGATTAGGAATGAGGGGCTAGCAACAACTCCTCTCTCCATCTTGTAGCTAGGGAAAGCTCATTGGTGGTATCCACCTGCATGGCTAGTTAGTGTAATAGCCATAACAGACCAGACTTTCTTGAAGGACAGCCAGTCTTACAGATATAACAGACCAAACCCCCTGGCATCCACCTGCATCCTTCAAGGAAAACAGATTTCCTTGACACAAGAATAGAACAATGTTTAGCAGAAAAACTGAACTTCTAAACTTAATTAACTCAGAAAGGAAAGCTGAACTTCTGAACTTAACTCAAGACAAAGAAACACGACTTAGGCAGTATGTAAAATTGTCAGCAGAGATACAGAACAGAATCAATTACAAAACAGAATCAATTTGATTCTCTCAGCTTCATCCTCAGCTCTTCACCTGCCACTCACCCAGCAATTCATTCTGTTACCAAGTCACGCTTCTGTCTTTACAACATCTCTTGTATGTGTCCTCTTCTGTCCATTCATAGAGCTGTTGCTCAGTGCAGGCCCAACACACCTCTACTATTGCTATAGCCCTCTGGTTTATCTCCCCACTCCAAGCCCTTTGCTGATCTAACCCATCCTCCGCTTGGCTGCCAAAGTGATTTTCCTAAATTGCAGACCTGCCCATGTCACCTCCCATACTCAGTAATCTCTAGAAGCTGCATATCATTTACCAGATCAAATATAAAGTCCTATGTATGGCAATTAATGGCCTTCGCCACCTACAAGGCTCCTTCCAACCTCTCTATTCTTCTTACATTTTACTTTCCTCCATACACTCTGCTATCCAGATCAACTGGCCTCTGAATTATCCCTCTCACAGGATCCTCCATCTCCTGACTCCATGCCTTTTCACTGGCTGTTCACATGCCATCATCTGTCATTTTGACTTTTGTCTTGCTACTGGCCTTAGATGATTGTGAGTGAGAATGAGGCTGATGACTGTGCAACTCTGCCTCACTTAAATCCAATTCACATGCAAGCCAAGAAGTCATCCCATAATGTCACTGGTCTTCTTTGAAAAATGAAGGATGAACAACAAACAACAATCAGGAGTCTTAGAAGTTGACTTAATTTAGCAGTAGGTTAGTAAACTGATGGAGACCTCCAGGTGAAGAACTTCTTTCTCACTCTCCTGCCCTCAAACCCCAAGGGATTTATTCTCTATTCCTCTTAAACACACATGTGGAAGACACTTCCAGGGCTGGACTATCCAGAGGTCAATTGGGCACTTGTTCATTGTTCCGGCAGTTATAACAGAATATACCAGGCAGGAAGAGAACCAGGTCACCCTACCAAATGGGATCTCTAGTAACTATCCAGTGGCCACTCCCACCATCATATCATTCCTGGCCTCAGGGGATACTCTGCTCTTCCAGTCTGTTGGGATTCCGCCCCCCCCCCCCCACACACACACACACTTCTTCCTTCAAAGTATTACCTGTCCCAGGGCAGCTAGGTGGCACAGTGGATAGAATGCCAAGCCTGGAGTCAGGAAGACTCATTTTTGTGAGTTCAAACCTGGCCTCAGACACTAGCCATGTCATGCTGGGCAAGTCACTTCACCCTATTTGCCTCAGTTGCTCCTCAGTAAAATGAGCTGGAGAAGGAAATGACAAACCACTCCAGTGTCTTTGCCAAAAAGCAAAACAAAACAAAATAAATGGGGTCATGAATAGTTGGATCCAACTTAAAAATGACTCAACAACAAATCAGCTTGGTGCCTTTTACAAATTGGATAAGCATGCTTTAGGATAAGTCACTGATCAAAGACAGGGCTAAAGTCAGAAGTCCAAGCTACTCCATTCCACTCCACTGATAGGTCTAGGATCCCTCAGAATGGAAGTGTCCCTCAGCCACCATTCTTACTTCCATGCCAACCCTCACAACCATCATCCAGGAAAGCACCTCCTGTGGAGATGCAGACATCCTTATCCAATCAAATGCCACCCACTGGGCAGGCCAGCCAATCTAGCTGAAGCAAGAAGGTACCATGAGGAAATAGAATGTGCCGGGCAAATCAAACCATTCTCACCAGCTTGACTATCATCTCCTCTCAGACCCTAATGGAGACAGCCCAGCACCCTGAACCCAACTCTGTGAGGCCATCATCGTGGGAATCAATCCCTAGGGAGATGCAATCCAGCAAATGCTCCTGCAGGCACTATATGCTACCAAAGACCCAGAAAAGAATGTTCTTCCCACCAAAGTCCCTGGCACCACCAAATGATTCAATATCAGAAATCAATGTGATATTTATCATCAGTGGAAATTACATTAAAGAAGATGCATTCACATCTGCTTTGCCTGCTGTACCATAAAGTCCACAGGACCTTTCTAAATGATTATAACTGAAATCTTCCATATATGTTGTGTCCCTCCCCACCCCCACCCCCCAGATTCGTGTCTTTGAGATTAAGCATTGTCTTACTTTTCTGTCTGTATCTCTATAATAAATCATTCATTCATTCATTCCCTAGGTTGACATCTATCCACTAATCGCCATGCTTTGAGTCTAGTTAATCAACTAGTTCCCAAATGACAACTGTAATTTTACCCAGTGGACATCATTTCATCTTGCCGGAAATAAGATCAATCAATCAGTAAGCACTTCTTAAGCTCCTACAATGTGCAAAGCACTGTGGTAAGTCCTAAGGATGCAAAGAGCAAAAAATTCAATGGTTCCTGCCTTCCAAGAGCTTATATTCTATAGATGCAGGGGAGAGCCCTCTGCAACTTGGTCAGATGATATCTGAATGAATCCAGATATAAAGTGTTCATGGCATTCCCCCAATCTGTTTAATAACTCCATTATACACATGATATAAATATCTGAATCATTTATATGTCATGTGGAAATATAGATAGAAAGATGGATGGATAAATGGATGGATGGATAGATATGATGTGATATAATAAATACAGAGTGATTTCAAAGAAACCTTAGAAGAGATAATACTATCTGGAGGTGGTGGCACTTGAGCTGTCTAAAAAGAAGCCAGGGATTCTAAGAGTCAAGAAGTTAGGAGGGAGGACATTCCAGGCCTGGGAAAGAGCAATAGAATCAGGAGATGAAGGGTCCTGTGTGAGTTAATAACAAATGGGCCAGGAGGGCTACAGTATGTAGAGGAAAAGAGAATGTAGAGACAGAGAAGGTCGGAAGGATCTATGTTGTAAAGAGCTTTAAATGTCAAACAAAGATTTAATATTTGATTATGTAGATAATTGGAGCCACTGGAGTTTACTGAACGGGAGACTAACACAGTCACACCCATCATTAAGGAAAATAACTTTGGCAGCTAAGTGGAGGATAGATAGAATGGGGAGAGACTTGAGGCAGGAGAAACAATTAGAATAGAAACTCCTAGAGGGAAGAGACCTGTTTTGTTTGTTTCTTTGTTTGTTTGTTTTTGTAGCCCCAGGGCTGGGCCTGGAGTCAGGAAAAACTGAGTTCAAATCCTACTTCAGACACATACTAGCTGTGTAACTGGGCAAATCACTCAACTCCTGTTTAACTTAATCCATTAGAGAAGAAAATGGCAAACCATTCTAGTATCTTTGCCAAGAAAACTCCATGGACAGTGTTGGTGTTTTATAGTCTATGTGGTCAACAAGAGTTAGACATGACTGAAGGCCGAACAACAGCAACAACAGCCCTGGTGTAGTGCCTTGCTGGGAGTCAAATGCTTGTTAGATTGGATTTACAAGGGGCAGCTAGGTGGTGCAGTAGAAAGAGCACCGGCCTTGGATTCAGGAGGACCTGAGTTCAAATGTGAACTCAGACACTTAACACTTACTAGCTGTGTGACCCTGGGCAAGTCACTTAACCCCAACTGCCTCACAAAAAAAAAAAAAAAAAGGATTTACAAGAATAGTGATGCATCCTGGACACAAGGAAGATAACTTACTGAGTTTCAATTATGTGCTAAGTGATAAAACCTAGTAAATGTATTATTCTCCTCCTTACCTAGGGAAAGTTGGTTGTCAGAAATGTTTCTTCTGAAAATTCTTGGAAAGTTCTGAAGAACTACTCTATGTTATTTCCTTTCCTTAAGGATAAAGGCCCACTTTGGAGAAATTGTAAGTTTCTTAGTTCATAAGACACTCTGGGAAAGTTAGCCAGTGTATGTAATAGTAAACACCATCAAATGGGACTGACTCTTGTGGTTTTTGTTTTGTTTTGTTTTTTAGTGAGGCAATTGGGGTTAAGTGACTTGCCCAGGGTTACACAGCCAGTAAGTGTTCGAGGCCGGATTTGAACTCAGGTACTCCTGACTCCAGGGCCGGTGTTCTGTCCACTGTGCCACCTAGCTGCCCCAAATCTCTTGTTTTTAAAAAATAAATCTTGGACAGCTACGGAACGTAGTAAAGCTTAGCATTTGAGATAATAATTATGATAATAGATACATAATTTGCTTTATCTATATGGAGGAGGAAGGAAACAAGCATTTATTAAGCACTTACTATGTGCTTTGCACTGTGCCAAATGCTGCAGCTCTATTTCATTTAAATCCAATTCATGCCAAGTCAAGAAAGCAACCTCATACTGTCATTGGGTCCTCTTTGAAAATGATGGAGATGGAGGAGGAGGAAAACAACGACTACTACATACGGAGGATACAATAGCTAAATGCTGGGGATACAAAGACAAACAAAAAGAAATACAAGTCCCCTACCCTCAAGAAGCTTACATTCTAATAGGAGAAGACAACACAGAAAAGAAAGCAGAAAAAGAGGCCAAAGTTACCCAGAGGGCACATTGGTTTTGAAGTGCAGAAAGTCAAGATCTAAGCCAGGAAGGGAATGAAAACAAGATGACCTGGAACCTTCCACAAAATGGAGGCCCTGCCAGGCATTCACAAATAGGAGGTGAAGAAGGGGAGAGGTGGGGCTTGTGGAGGGATGTTTGCAGCATGAGTAGACCTCACGGAGGGTAGGTGGCTCCAGGGTGAGGAGACCCCAGGCTGTGAGGGAAGTTCCAGGATGAGCCAGCAATGGAGGAGACAAGGTTTTGAAGTCCACAAAGTCAGGAATAAGGCCTAGAGAAGAATGTGTTTTACATTATCCCCATTTTAGTGTTGAGGAAGCTGAGGCTCAAGGACATCATGTGATTTGCCCAAGGTCACAGGGCTAGCAAAAGGCAGAGCCAGATATGATCTTTCTATCACCTGACTCCAAGTCTAGTTTTCTTTCTGGTAAAGAACAAGGTTTGGGCTTTCATTGATTAAGAAAGCAGAAATGAGAATGACTTTAGGAGCATGAATATAAAGAATACCTGTTCATTACCTCATCTACACTCAGTAGCCCTGGGGAAGGCCCTTGTAGGTGGGTGCTTAAGTGAAGTGGTGGAGTGAGACAGTTGTGTATTTTATTCTGTCCTTTAAGAACCATTAAGTAGGTGGTAGAAAGCCGAGGTTAGAGAGTCTATTACCCTTCCTTTACATCGTCCTATTTATCAACCCATTAGACTACTCTGTCTAAAAAAACAAGGTTCTGGCTTGCACGGATTAAGGCCGTGGAAATGAAAACGTCCTCAATAATTTTGTTCACAGATTGTCAGCTGATGGGAAAGCCCCATTTGGAGGGGATTTGTGTGAAGGGGAGAGGTGAATGTTCAAGTATGAGCTGAGGTATACTGTGAAAAATTTATAATTTTATGAGTGTGCCAAAGCATCAAAAGTTTTGCAAGCCTTGATCTGGACTATCCAGGCAAAAACAAACAAACCCCAACCAACCAACAACAACCCCCTCCCCCAGGTGTTCAGTATTGTGACCCACCTATTGCTTATCTCCAGTGATATAATTATCTGAATAATTGCTAAATGTTTGCCTTAATTTTACCTGCATAAACACAATCTTTCCCCCCACACCCCACCCCATAGTCACAATCTTAAAGGGAAGCTTCTTGCATTGGTCCCCATGACCCCACAATATCCAGCAGAGTAATTCTAGTGTTTCCCAAACTCATGTTAAAATTTCAATCTCATGGAAGATCAAGTTGAACAAAGTTTAAATTAAATCTGAACAACTGTGAGCATAGCATGCTATTTTTAAACCACCTGGGAAAACCCATCAAACATTTTATAATGGAATCTGAGAGAGGGAAGAGTTGAGACTGAACTTTTGTTCCTGGGTGCAGAGATCAGCACTGTTTGTCTTTTAATAGAGACAAATGGATGTAAAACAAGTAACTATTTCCAGATGTCTTATTAATCTCTACAGCCAAAACCTTTGACCAAAGAGCCTATGGGAAGGTATACATGCCAAGAAGGTAAAAAATAAAAGAATGGTATCATATACATCAAAAATATGTATAGCAGCAGTTTTCATGATAGCAAAGAACTGAAAACAAAATAGATGCCCATCAACTGAGGAGGGACTAAACAAATTGTGGTACGTGAATGTAATGGAGTATTATTATATCCTAAGAAACAATGGAAGTGAAGAACATAGAGAAGCATGAGGAGACCGATATGAACACCGAGGCAAAACTAAGTAAGCAGAGCCAGGAAAACCAGATATACAATGGCAGAAATAACAATAATAGAGCACTTAAGATTTGCAAGGTACTTTCCATATATTGTCATTTGATCCTCTCAACAATCCTGTCTGTAAGTGCTATTATTATTATAGCTATTTTACAGATAATTAACCTGAGGCAGAGAGAAGTTAAATGACTTGTCTAAGGTCACACAGTATGTACCTGAGGCAGGATTCTTGACTGCAAGTCTAGCACTCTATCCATTATGCCACATAATTAAATGCTGTGCAATATTAACCATAATTTTTTAAAAAAGTAAATGCTGTGTAAGTATAACAAGCAAACCAAACTCCAGAGAATAGATGAGAAAATGTGCTCCCTTCTTTCTTTACATAGAAGACAGAATATGGGAATGGACCACTGGATATGCTATCAGCCTTGTTTGATATTTGGTTAGTTTAGCTGAACTGGTTTTTAACTCTTGCTTATTCTTTGTTGCAAGGAGAGGAGAAAGGAAGCATATTTCAAAATTAAAGTGATTTTAAAACAAAATAGAATGATAATTTTCTAAAAATTAAAAAGGGAATAATAAAAATATTAAAAAAGGAAAACTCCCTAGCCTAATACATTTTTCCAAAATATGTTTTAAAGTCTTATAAAAAAGAGCTGGGAATAACCAATAAACAGCCTGAGTGTTCCACTGTTATCTCTAATTGCTAGGAAATTAAATTTAGAATAACACATACAATTAAAAAAAATATTACTGATCCCAACTCTAGAGCAGTGGGGCTCAATTTTTTTTTCTACATATATCATTTCAGGACTCCTGAAATTGTTTAACAGGAGAAGAAAAAAAAAAGCCTCACCAGAATTAACAGGAAGAATGGCTTTTGATGAGATGTGAATAAAGTGATACTGAATTTTAATTAAATACCACAAGTAATTGATTCAACAAGAAAATTGTAGACATGGTCTATTATACACATTAGTACTATAGAAGAGCAATGCACAGGTCACTTGGAAGACCTTTTGATCTCCGGACTATGGTTTTGAAATATTCTAGATTTGAGTATGCTTTCTGAGAAAGACCAGAAGACTGACTCACGAATATCATAGGGGATGAATGTCTCTTCTGAAAATAACTCATTGTAATAGCTATAGCAGGGTAAATGGAAAGAATATCAACACTATTAAAATTTCAAGTGATGCTGCATAATTATAATGATCAAGTTTGACCCCAAAGAAGAGATATGAATGAGTGAAAAAACATTTATTAAGTATGTACCAGACCCTGTGCTAAGCACTGGATATACAAAAACAAGCAAACAAGACAGCCTGGACCTTCAGAGAGCTTACATTCAAACGGAGAAAGACAATACATCAAGATGGGAACTAGAGCTGGAAGGCAGGAAGGGAGTGAAAGGGGGTTTTGAAGATACTTGGATGCAACCGCAAGATTTGAAAATGACCAGGAAGTGGCCCTAATTCTGGGCTATCAGTATAAGTTAAAAGCTCATCTGTCAGGGACAGCTAGGTAGTATAGTGGATAGAGCACCAGCCCTGGAGTCAGGAGGACCTGAGTTCAAATCTGGCCTCAGACACTTGACACTTACTAGCTGTGTGACCCTGGGCAAGTCACTTAACCCCAATTGCCTCACAAAAAAAACCCCAAAAACCCTCATCTGTCAGAGACTAGGATACCAGGGCAGAGACCTGAGGAAGAGGTCCAGGGCATAGGTGGCAAGGTCTGGAAAATGACTAGTAAAAGAATGAGAATGAGATAGAAGAATGGACCATCTTCCTTTCTTTGCAAAGGGAACAAAGAATGTGGACTTCTAGTCCATTGTACCCAGTTGCTGCACTGGTTAGTTTTGCTAAACTGTTTTTTCCTTTTTTTCCTTTTTTGTTTTTGTTTTTTGTTAAAAGGATGATTCTATGTATCAGAAGGGAGAGGGATATGTTGGGAAATGAAGGTGAGATATTAAAAATAGATATCAACAAAACTTTAAAAAAGAAAAACTGTACAAAAGTTTAAAACTATGCTTTCTGAAGTTTTTGTCACTTTCCTTTGGAAGTGCAGAAACTAACTCAGTTTTTGAGTTTGTAAACAGATAAAAGAGCAGCTGCCTGTTAAAAGGAGGTAATGCTTGTTACAGCTGATTGAGAGAAGGGCAATTTGGATATGTTCTGTCTTTTTTATACTAATGAAGGTGAACTGCATAATTTGAGGATTAGAAAGTAGTAGCACAGTCTAAGTAAAAATTCCCTTGTTTCCTTCAAGCTTTATAAATCATGTTTTACTTTGGAGTCTTCGTGCCCACCCCTAAAATTCAGTGGGGTGAGAATTCACGATAGTGCTTACACATACTAGGTGCTTAATAAATGTTTGTTGGGTACTTCAAGATGGTGGACTGAAAAATATCTGAGGTTTCTCGTGGACTGCAAGCTCAATTTGAGTCAGCAGTGTGGTGTGGCCTCCAAAATACTAATGTTATGTTGGGCTACATAAAAAAGACATGGCTTCTCTCCTTTTATGAATCCCAATCAAAGTAAATGAAATTTCAGATTCTAACACCTTCTCCCAACCCCCCAACAAACCCTTGAAACTTATGATCATGGTTTTAGACCTGGAAGGGACTTTATATTTCACCAATCCAACCCCCTCATTTATAGAGAGGAAAAATGAGACCCAGAGAAGGGAAATGATTTACCAAAGGTCAGATAGTATATAAGGTTCTTTGAGGATGGAAAATGGGTATGTTTTTTCCTTAAAAGAGATGAATGCTTATTTTAAAGCACTCTTTTAAAAATTCCTTCCTTGTCTAAGAACTATAAAGATGATTACAAACAGGCAACCCGGAATAGTGGGGAAAGCATAGGATTAGGAAGTAGGGGAACTGGTTCTAACACTTAGCTGTGTGACTATACAGAAGTTACTTAACCCTTCTGAGCCTCAGTTTCCTCCTCTATAAAATGGGAGTAATGATACTTAGAGGTCAGTAAAGATCTACTTCACAGGATGACAACTGAGGGACAGCTACTTTAAAAACTAAAAAGCACTACAAAAAGGTGAATTGTTAGTGGCTGAATTTTTTTAAACTTCAGTTGCCTGAATTTTCACTATTAATTATGTAATGATACTGTGGATACCCCCTTACCTATAGGTAGGGTCTCCTGCAGGTTGATTGCCTCAGGCTCAAGGCATTCTATGCATCTACATTCCTAAAACTAGCTCATGAGCCCCCACTGGTGCATTTACCTTTATTCTAGTCAGCCACAGGACACAATTAGCTCAAGGCAAAGATATTTACTGGTATGGCATACTAAGGATAGTAGTATTATAATATCTGTCTCAGAAATACACATAGCTTCAACAGGATGAGTGAATACTTGTGGAATTCACAAGGGGTGAAACACATATATTAGGATCCCATGTGGCAAAGACATGTTTGAAGAGGGACAACTCAGCTTCTGATGCTATAAGGTTGCCAGGTTGCCAATGTCCTCCTGTTGCTCCTAGAGATCTTGGTACCACTTCAGGATCTATTGCAATATTGATCTAAGGTAGACAACTAGTGATGCAACGGCTGGTGTGCCAGCTGGAGTCAGGAGGACATGAGGTCAAATCCTACCTCTTACTCACTTAACGGGACTCTAACCCTGAACTCCCTCGCAGGTTTGTGTCTTCTTTTAAACTCTTAGTAGATCATTTGCCCATGTCAGTGAGCTCAGGTGCTTTTGCTCTAACAAGCTGTTACTGGGGGTGGGAGGAAAGAAGAAAGACATCCCTCCTTTACTTCACTCATTCTATGAGAGGTGCAAGAAGGGGGAAGAATGATCTCAGGTGCTGAGTTCTTCCACTCCAAGCTCCATCTCTAGCTCCAGCACTAGGACTCTAGGCCTCTGAAAATGCTAAGTATTCTCTCTCTGTATCTAGCCCCAACCCAGACGCATCATGTTGTTGCTCTCCAGCCAGCTTCCTGGTCAAGCTGCCTTTCTTTTCACATCCCTTTCCAATTCTGGGAATAGTAATTTAATAACATTACCGTTTATGGAAAGCACAATCCCCTCTAACTCTCAATTTTTGTGATTCTTAATCAATCAATTGATCTATAACACCACTCACCATCTCCAAACTCCTTCTCCTGGTCACCATGTCCCTCAATGTATTGTCTTCCCCACAGAAGGGAACAAGTGATTACATTACATTTACTCTGTGCCAGGTACTGTGCTAATTGATTTACAAAATATTATCTCATTTGAGATAAGGTAGGTGCTATTATTATCATCCCCATTTTTATAGTTGAATTAACTGAGGCAAACATAGGTTAAGTGGCTTGCCCAGGGTAACACTGCTAGTAAGTATCTGAGACTAGATTTGAACTCAGGTCTTTCTGACTTCAGGGTTGGTACTCCTTCCACTGAGCTACTTCAGTTCTGGAGGGCAGGAACCTTCTGGCTTTTTGTGTTTGTATGTCAAGCTCTTAGCACTGTGCCTGGCATAGAGCAAGCACTTATGAGTGTCTATTTTTTCATTTATTCCTTTATAGAAGGCTCTCTTTTCTACTACCAAAGCTCCTTCAAGAGCTAGCTGGCTTGTTTTGTTTTGTTCAACATAGACTCAAGGGTCTAATTCTCACTACCGTTCATTAGAAGTTTCCTATGTGATGCCAGTTGCTTTTCTCCAGTGGCCAAAGCCCTGCAATCCTCTCTATTTGGTTAAGGAACTTCTTTCCATATTGTTGTACAGTTGTGGGAAAACTCTACAACTATTTTCTTTTTTAAATTCATTTACTGTTATTGTTATTCAGTTGTGTCTGACTCTCTGTGACACCAGCTGGAGTGATATGCCATTTCCTTTTCCAGGCAAACAGAGGTTAAATGACTTACCCAGGGTCACACAGCTAGTAAGTGTCTGAGGTTGGACTCCAAATCACGTCTTCCTGTCTCCAAGTTCAGTGCTCTATCCACTGAGCCACCTTAAAATTTATTAGGTTTTGATAATTCAGGAAACAGGAAGTAAACTTGGTTTTCCTTCACTGCTATAATTTAAGTTTTTGATTCACTTATTTTGGGTTTCCCAGAAGAGAAAGCCTTTCCCAAACCCTCTTAATGCTTATACTTCCTTATTTTAATTACTTCCTATTTATCCTGTATATAGCTTTTTTTTTTTTTTGGTGAGGCAATTGGGATTAAGTGATTTACCCAGGGTCACACAGCTAGTAAGTGTCAAGTGTCTGAGGTCAAATTTGAACTCAGGTCCTCCTGAATCCAGGGTTGTTGCTCTATCCACTGCGCCACCTAGTTGCCCCTATATAGCTTATTTGTACATATTTATTTGCATTTGTTTCCCCCATTAGATTGTAAGGTTCTTGAGGGCAGATGCCTCTTTTTATATCCCCAGTACTTAGCACAATGTCTAACATAAAGTAGGCACTTAATAAATGCTTATTGATCAACTGAGAGGTCATATTATTAGGAAAATGTAAAAGCTGAAAGTAGGGAAAGTTAAGAATTTGTTCTGTTTGGCATCTTTCTTGCCTTGGTAGTTCTACTTTCTTCCAGAATTCCCCCCCCCCTTTCCTTTTCTAGCTCTCTTGCCAGAATCAGGGACTTCAAAACCCACAACCAGAGGGGATTCCCTTAAACAATCAGGAAATTAAGCTACACCCCTGCTTAAAATGAGCACAGGCTAGATGGCAAAGGAAAGATCCTAGAGCTGGGAGGGATGTCAAGAGGTCATTTGATCAAACCTCCTAAATTCACACAGGTAAATTTAATTACTTCCATTTTACAGATAAGGCAATTGAGGTCAAATAGGTAACTCCAACAAATCAGGTTTGTACTACTCTGGTGGAAGTGGAAATAAAAGGAGATGTATATAAAAGATATGGCAGAAGCAGACTGGACCATATTAGTAAGATTTGAACAAGATTTCTAATTCCTAATCACAAGCATTGAGTTTTTTTAGGTTTATAATAAATCCCTTCCTATTGCAGAAATCACTTTTTCTGTTGTGGATTTTTACATTAGGAATGGTGAGAAACTAGAGAGAGAAAAACCTAACCTTACATAAAATGCACACATCATTTAAATTCTTTTTTGAAGCAGAGAGCCGTGCAATTATATAGTAACCTTGATTAATGTAGACTAGACAGTTACCTGGAGGATTCTGATTACAGTAAAATCTTTGCTTTTTACAATAACAATGTTATGGGTGGGATTACTTAAATCATCTGGTTAATTGTCTTATTTTTTTAAACTGAAAGACATAGAAGGATTTGAGTGTGTGTCTGGGATTATTTCTTCTTTGTCTTTAGATCCCAAGTACCTATATTTTGGTTAGCACACAGTAGGCATGCGTAATAAAAGTCTGTTGATTGTTTAAAAGTATATTGTGTGGCATATTGTCATACCCCGTCTCCAGACAGTATTATAGACTTCCTGTAGTCTGATTAGCACTACGGATATTTAACACATATGCCAATATGTACGTATGTGTAATGGTTTTGTTTGTCACCTCCAGTTATGCAGGTTGAACCCATCCACACATCTTTTCATCCTTTTTTGGTCTATGTCCTTTCATAAATTCCCCAACATGATGGAAGCCTGTCTCTAGATCAATGACTATCAGTGTGGCACCTGGGATGTCCATCTGTTGTTATCCCATGTTCTGTGTGACCCACGATAACAGAGAAAAATACTCAACCAAGAGTCAAAGGGAATAATAATGAAAGAATGAGGAAACTTTACAACTCACTTTAGATAAGTTGCCAAATATACTTTCATGTCTGTGGCATCTATCCTCTTCCCTTTATTCCCCCTGATACCTCTTTGGTATAGGCCCCCATTACCGCTCACTCGGCCTACTATAATAGTTCTGTACCTACATTCCCTTGTTTAGTTGTTTCAGTCATGTATGATTCTTCACAACCCCATTTGGGGGTTTTGTGGCAAAGATATTGGAGTGGTTTGCCATTTCCTTCTACAACTCATTTTACAGATAAGGAAACTGAGGCAAATGGGGTTAAGTGACTTGCCCAGGATCACACAGCTAGTAAGTGTCTGAGGCCAGATTTGAACTCAGGAAGATGAGTCTTCCTTGACTCCAGGCCCAGCACTCTATTTACTGCACTACTTAGCTGCCCTAATCTACATTCTATACTTCCTCCAATTCACCCTAATACATAGATCTGGTCATGTCACTCAGCCTGCAAATGAAATAAAAGAAAATGATGACATGTTTATTAATCAATTGAGAAATTGTTCTCATCTTATTATAAAGACCATTCTAAATATGAATGGATAAGCAAACCATTTATCATGGATAAATATGATACATTTGATCTTCATTTGAACAAAAATAGTCATAGAAAATAGACAATGAGACATATATTTGAACCTGAAAACATTATATTTTAGCTGTAGATGACTAGAATATTCAGTTTTATCAACAACACAAATTTTACTACCATTTCTAACATCTTTGTTGGAGGGGGACTTTTTTTGAAGGGGATTTTTCTACTGTAGTTGCTATAAAGACAAAATAAAGATCTCTATTAATGGTTGTAAAAGAAGTATGAGAATCATCAATGGTATCACATTTTGAGAAACTGTGTCAAAAATAAGCCCACTCAATTATTAATCATATTCTTTTCAAGAGTATATTAACTAAATAGTTTGACTTTTTTAATGTTTGAGTCATGGGTTTTAATGGGTTCATTACTAGCTGTATGAGCTGTATGACCCTTACTAGCTATATGAGCCTGGACAAGTCAGAACCCCTTTGGTGCTCCTATACAACTATCTGGAGTAATGGATTGCAAAACAGGTGCTGAACTACATTAGTAGAGGGAATTTCCTTTTTTGAGAAGTGCCTTATATCCATGAGATCACAGGTTCCATAAAAAATAATTATTATTTTATTAATCACAAATATGAACATTCTAAGTGACTATCAGTAAATATTCACATGTTACATTATATTTATTCTGTATTTAAGATTTGTATGTTACAAAAATTGTAATCAATGCTTAATTTTATTTGAATAAAATACAAGATAAAATTATTTGCACTGATTATTTTGTGAAAAGTAGGAGGTATAACAATGGGGGGGGGTGGAGCAATGAGGGTTAAGTGACTTGCCCAGGGTCACACAGCTAGTAAGTGTCAACTGTCTGAGGCCAGATTTGAACTCAGTTCCTCCTGAATCCAGGGCTGGTGCTTTATCCATTCACCACCTAGCTGCCCCCATAACAATTTTTTGTAAAAAAAAAAAAAATTGGGACATAGTCACATAAAGTTAGGAAACCACTGTTTATAAACAATAGGAAACCTCTCAATGTTTTTGAACAGAGATGTTACATGGTAGGACCCATGTGTGCCTCAGAAAAATTGTTTTGGCACTTGTCTAAATGATTTTTCCCTCTTCAAAACCCAAAGAGCACTTTGTATGTTCTAATACATATATCATATATGATTTATATATATGTATATGGGCTTCTTTTTTGCTTGATTGGGCTCAATATAAGTACCTAATTCACTGATCACATCTTATTTGACTTTTTTTTTTAATATCCCCTTTAGCACCTAGTAAAGTGCTTTGCACATAGTAGGTGCTAATAAATGTGGAAATGCTTATACCTTTAGGCTGGCTAACTGACTTGCTAATTTGACCTAGGTCAGATCCCTTTATGATAACTCACATTTACATAAGACTTTAATGATTACAAATCACTTTCCTCAGAATAATCCTAAAGTTGTAGACACAAGTATTAAATTTTACATTTGTGCAACTGTTTAAAGGGGCTAATGTAATCAATCAACAAACCTTTATAAAGATTATTGCTGGTATGCTAATGTCTGGGGATACAAAGAAAGGCAAAAAAATAATAATAACCCAACCCAATCAATAACTATATACCTACAATTCTGAATGCCTGCATAACAAATAACTACATATCCACAACCCAAACTTTAATTACATCCAACCATATATTCATACATACATACATAGTACAGGGCAAATTGTTGTTTGTTCTCAAGGAGGACCATGACATCAGAGTGATGTCATAACTTGCAGTGAAATGGACTGAAGTGAGGGAAGGCTGTGTAGACACCAGGCTCACTCCTTCCTCCAGAACCATTTGGGTCCAGTGGCAAGATATAGATCAGGAAGACCGGAGATGGCCCCAGATGCAGTGGGAGACTTTCTGCTTTTTAAGCTAGGGTCTTTCCCAGCTTCAGTTAAAGTAATACCAAAGGAAGGCACTAATAGCAAGAGGAATCAGAAAGGTCTTGTTGAAGTATGATTTGAGCAGTCTCCAAAGAAGCCAGAGAAGTGAAAGAAGATGTAAAGATGGAGAGCATTCCAGGCATGGGAGGCTGGGAATGGGGGCAGCCAGTGTAACGGCAGAGAGACAGAGGATGGAGTGTCATAATCAAGGGACCCCAAAGTAGGGCAGTGTAACTGGATTATAGAGTGCACAGAGCTAAGTAAGATTATTGGAAAGGGATAAGGTTGGGAAGCCCTTTAAATGTCACGCTGAGGACTTTATATTGTATCCTCGAGATAAAATCTTGTTGAGTGGGGCCATAACACAGGTCAACCTCCCTTTAGGGAAAACTAGCCGAGCCGACTGTGGATTGGAGCAGGGAGAGACTTGAGGCAGGGACACCAACTGGAAGGCTATTGCAATAATCCGGGCAAGAAGCAATGAGGGCCTGTATCAGGGTGGTTAGTCATGTGTGTGGAGAAAAGAAGATATTGTGAAGGTAGAAATGACAGGATTTGGCGACACATCGGATATTTGGGGTATGTAAAAGTAAAGAGTGAAGAATGACACCAAGGTTTTGTCCCTGGTGACTAGAAGGATGGCTCTGGGCTTCAAAACCATGCCTCAGTTTGCTGTCTTTTCTTGAAACTTCCCTAATTGCCCGGACCTCCCTGCCCTGGAACATCCAATCATCTGTACCACCTTCTTACCCTGGAATATTCCTCTGCCAGGCCCTTGTCCCATCCCTAGGGACTCCATTTTGTGGAGGAGCCTGGGCCAGCCAACCTTTATTCCCGTCTTGGCTCTGCTTCTGACTTTCTGGACTTCAAAACCATGCTCTCCAGCCGGTACTTTCATATCACCCCCTCCCCCCACCCCACCCCCACCCCCTACACTACCCACTTGGTTTTTAGTTTCGTTTTGTGTGTTGTCTCCCCATATTAGAATGTGAGTTCCTTGAAGGCAGGGACAAGGTCGTTCTTTTTGTTGTCAATCTTCAGCACTTAGCACAGTACCTACCACATAGTAAATGCTTAGTAAATGCTTCACGCCTAGCCTGGTCCTCAACAGGAATAGGAAAAGTGTCTGCCTAGGACCACACAGCTGGTAAATTTCAAAGCCAGAACTTAGGCCTGGGTCTTCTTACTCCAAAAACAATGCGCCTCTCGGTAAGAGTAACCAACATTTATATTACTCTTAAGTTTTTCGAGGCATTTCATATACAGTATCTCATATGGGGCTCCCGACAAACCCCTGGAGGTAGATGCTACAGGCTTTTTACATTTTGCAGATAAGGAAATAGCTCAAAGTGGCTTGCCCGTGCATGTCACTCGGCTAGTAAGTTTCAGAAGCTTGATTTAAATCCAGGCTTTCTTGATGCCAAGTTCAGCACTCTATAAGGAAGGAAGGAGGTTAAGAAGGAAGAAAAGAAGGCAGAAAAGGGAGGGAAGGAGAAAGGGTAAAAGGGAGGCAGAAAAGGAGAGGGTGGGTGGAAGATATAGAAATACACATTTATTGTGTCTTTTATAAGCCAGGCACTGTGCTAAATGCTTTACAAACGTCTCATTTTATCCTCTCAATAATCCTGGGGAAGTAGGTGCTATTATCATCCCCATTTTACAGTTGAGGAAACTAAGGCAGACAAGTTAAGTGGCTGAATTTGAACTCAGGTCTTCCTGACACGTGGTCTAGTGCTCAATCCACAGTCACCTAGGATGTAGTCTCCGTTGGTCATTTAATCTCACTTCCTTTTTCCAATTACCTTCTAGTAGACCTCTAGAATTTCAGTAAATTATCTTCCTTACCTCATGCCTGATGTCTGTTTCAGTATAAAAATTAAAATTAAGGTGCTTTCATAGCCTCCGACCCTAGATTGTTGAGGAATTGTGAGCTTTATCCCTCTGCATATCCTATGGGATGCTTGCATAATACTTGCATCTACAACCTTCATTCAGAATCTCCCTGTGCTGTGATAATACCACCTGGGGAATCGCTTGGATAGTCTTAGGCCAGATCAACACTGCCCCAATTATGTGAATAACGTGAGCCAAGAAAAAAATCTGGCAGTTACTATTACAGTAGCATTGGGGAAGAGGCAGAGAAATGAGACACGTAATCTAAAAACCTCACTTGCTGCAGTCTCCTCTTACTCTCCCTAAACTCTAGAAAAGCTGCTAACAAGTAACAACATTTGATTGAAAGGTGATTGTCTCCCGCCTCTTTGGGAAGGCCCCCTTCTATCTAAGTAAGAGAAATGATCAAGAAGGCTACTAGAAAACGAAGGAAAACCAGCGAGGGAAATGGAGATAGTCTATTACCTCGTCTATCAGCCGCCACCACCACCACCACTACCAAGCAGTTGACTGCACATAGGGATACATTGTTTTAAAGGCTTTGTGGAAACACAGCCATCTTGCATCTGGATATACGGTTGTCTCAGAATGAAAATGAGAAAGAGAGAGGTCGTGTCAGTCCCAATTCCAGGGTCACTTCTTTTTGATTGGTATCGTGAGAATGCAAAAATTGCAATGCCCTTCGGCTCCTTCCTTCACTTAACCAGCCTTTATTGAGCACCTACTGTTCTACCAACACTAATGCATACTAGTGGGGCTGCTGGTTTCAGAGAGAGGCTCGGTAGTACGTCTGGGGTGAGAGGGTTAAGCATGTAAAGTTGGGAGGAGGGAGAGAGCGAGCGAGAAAGAAACCAGAGAGAGAGAATGAAAATGAGAGAGAGGGGAGAGAGAGAGAGGAGAGGGGGAGAGGGGAGAGAGGGGGGGAGAGGGGAGGGAGGGAGAGGGAGAGAGAGGGAGAGAGAGGGAGAGAGAGGGAGAGGGAGAGAGGGGGAGAGAGAGGGAGAGGGAGGGAGAGAGGGAGAGGGAGAGGGAGAGGGAGAGGGAGAGGGAGAGGGAGAGGGAGAGAGAGAGAGAGAGAGAGAGAGAGAGAGAGAGAGAGAGAGAGAGAGAGAGAGAGAGAGAGAGGAAGGAGGTGGAGTTAAGGCTTCAGTGATGCCTCCTGACTTTTGCCAATGACAAGCTGGGGCGCATTGGGGAAACCGTGTTGCTGAGGCCAGCCTGGGTTTGCCCAGCAGTAAAACGAGAGGAGGCGGCAAGGCTCCCCAAGCAGCGAGTGCCTCCTGCAACCCTGGCGGGTGCCAGCCCAAAATCTATAAAAAAAGCTCCCCCCCTCCTTCCGTAGTGCTGGATACCCTCACCTTCTACCTAGCCTCGGGGGAGGCAGTCTGAGGCGGGGGGGGGGGGGGAGACTTTGTCAATCCTCCTCCCCCTGGGGTCCCACCAAGGCAGGTAGAGTCCCGAGCCCTAGAGGAGCCGCCAGCGTGTGGGGGTTCCCTCGGGGCCGCTGCTGCTACTGCAGCTGCGGTGGGGGGGGGGGGGCGGCGGAGAGATTCTCTGGGCCGCGCGCGCGACTCGACAGGCGCGTGGGCGGTGGGGCGAGCCGCCCCCCACCTAGCCCCAGACATTCCCCTCCCCCAGCCTCGTTGCGGTCCGAGGATTCCGAAGGTCTCTCCCTTACGCCCCCCCCTCCCCCCCTCCTCCACCCTTGTTTCCCCTCTCCACCTGGTTCTCGCCCCGCGCCCTGGTTCGAGGTGGAAGGAGGGGGGTGAGGGGAGCTGTGACGTGTGCAGGTTGGGTGAAGGATTGGAGGGGGGGTTTGGATGTCTATGTTGGGGGGAAGGGGGGGGTTGAGGTTAGGAACGGCGGCCGCACGAGCCTCGGAATCCTCGCGGCCCCCCTCCGCACGTCTTTTGTGTTTGTACACACACACAGCGCGAGGCGGCCGGGGGAAGTCAAGGGAGGGGCGGAGGGAGAAAAGAGCGAACTAGCGAGAGGAAGGGAGGGAGGAGGAGAAGGAGGGGGGGAGGGCGGAGGGAGGGGAGGGAGGGAGAGCGAACGGTGGAACAGGGGGCGGGGCCGAGCCTTCCCTCCATTGTGTGTGATTGGCTGGGAACGCGGCGGAGGGGGCGGGCGCGGGCGGGTGTTGAGGGGGGATAGCCTCGGTGTCAGCCATCTTTCAATTGTGTTCGCAGCCGCTGCCGCCGCCGCCGTAGCTCTCCAGCGCTAGGGCCGCCTCTCGCTCTCGGAGCCCAAGCCGAAAGAGAAGGGGGGTAAGTTTTCTCTCCCTGCCTGGCTGCCCAGGACCGAGCCCCGCCTGACGCCAGCCCCAGAATCGGACCTCGGGGGTCGCGGGGAACTGACCCGCGCTCCCTCCAACCCGACCCCACAAACTTTTTGGCTCAGAAATCGGCGTGAGGAGCGAGTTTCCCGCCCCCCCCCCTCCGCCTCCTGAGGCAGCGGCGGCGGCGGCTCCTCCAGCGTCTCTGCCTCAGCCCGAGAACAGCAACCGCCGCGGCGGCGAAGCCCGGGCTCTCCCTCCTCCTCCTCCCCGCGCCCCCGGCCCCTCTTTCTTCGGTAAAATCCCGCTCGCCGCCCCTTCCCCGCGCCTCAAACCTTCACCACGACCCCGTGGAGCCCCTTAGCTACCGGCCCCCGGCCCCAGCTCCCCTTTTGCGGGCCGGAAAAGGGCTTCAAATCGCCGCCGCTTCCCACCCCGGGGTAATTCTCTTTTTTCTGCTTCCCCACAGTTGTTGCTAAGCTTCACCATCTTGTCTCTTTTCTCTGGTCACCGACCATATTTTTCCCCCCTCCCGTCTCTCTTCCTCTATTTCGAGAAAGGAAGGAGGAGGAGGAGAAAGGGGGGGGAGAAACATTGTTGTTATAATTTTTTTTAAAAAAGAGGGAAATTTTCTCCCTTCCCCTACTCCGGATAAATGAAAACTTGATGCATTTTAAATAGAAAAAAAAAACTTTTGCATTTCGGGAGGTAGCACGTGGCGGGGTATGCAAGCGTCTTTTCGAGCTATTTTGTATTTCGTCTCTTTGGAAGGGGAATGGGATACATTTTGTGATTGTTTCCATTTTGTTCGGGGTTGGGGAGCCGAGTTTGTGCCCGTGCCAGGCTCTTGGGGACTAAAGCGGCGGGGCTGGCGAGACCCATTGCGGGGAGAAGCCGCCGGGAGAGGAGGCAGACCCAAAAGTTTATGTGCTGCTGGGGGGGGGGAGGGGGTGCTGCTTATCGCTTTTGGGTTAATTAAAGTGTTGGCGAGCAGACACTTGGAGATTTCTGTGCGAGGCTCCTGAAAGGTCGGGGAGACATTGCTTTGTGGGGGGGGGGGGAGCGCGTTTGGTGACGGTTGTGCCCTGGTGATTTTTTTGATTTTTAGATTTTTAACGTAGGGACCAAAAAAACAAAGGTTTTTAGATATTTACGTTTTTGTGTCGACAGCCACAGAGCGGGTGGGGGGGGGCTAAATATTGGGGGGGGGAAGCTGTAATTGGATTCGACCTTTTTTTTGGTGGTTTGTTGTCTCCATTATTTTAGACTTGTATAAACCAGACCTCACTAATTTTTTCATTAATTAAAGAAATTAGATGGAAGGCTGGTGGGGGGGGGTCGTCTTCAGGCCGCTCGGAATAGGTGCTTGAGCGGAATGATTGGTGTTTGTGGCAGCTCTTCTCTCGAGCCCCGATTTATGTTCCCAGTTGCTGGTCGTTGGATGGGAAGAGAAATAAGCTCGTTTAAAATGGATCTCGTATTGTAGGCATTGTTTTCGTTAGAAACCATGTCTATTTCTGGAAATTAATTATTTGGGGGTAGGACTAGTGTGCAATTGAAGATGGTGATTTTCTTTTCTTTTCTTTTTTTTTTTTTGAATGCCGGTAGGTGTATAAGGAGAAGTTTTCAGGAACATGGCTCGTACCAAGCAAACTGCCCGTAAATCCACCGGTGGTAAAGCCCCCAGGAAGCAGCTCGCTACAAAAGCCGCTCGGAAGAGTGCGCCCTCTACTGGAGGGGTCAAGAAACCTCATCGTTACAGGTATAAAAATCACTAGGACAAAGACTCTGGCCACTGTGGTGTTGCAATACTCCTTAACCAAAGGGAAATGTGAATTTAAAGCGAACTTTTTTACAGTAGGAAAGCCTTGATGTATTTTTTTCCATAATACGTTCTTGTTAATGCCAGATTGTGCAGAAGCACAACTCATTTGTTGGAAGAGGCTTTAGTTATGAATACTTAATTTTGAAAAAGCCTTATGAATTGATCATTGAGCTCAAGGAAATTCATATGTGGTGCAAGTAATTATGTTTATGAATAGATTATTTAGTATTTAATTTTTTAAGGTAAAAGGCAAAAAAAATGAATTTGCAGGCATTTGAATATACTTTGGATAGATTTTTTAAAATTGGTTTTAGTAATTATTTTAATAAAGACTTTAAAATTTTACACGTAAAAGTTAATTATTTCGGTATACTCCAATTGGCACAATTCCATCTGTCTTTTGCTTATTTAGCGTTGAAATACTCCGAGAGTTGTAGTTGAAACCCTCTACCATTAGAGGGCAGAAATTGTCTGAGTTACAGGCAACCCCTGTAAATAATTTTTCACTCAGCCTAAAATAAAGACTTAGGGGTGGGGGAAGAGTTTAGAGTTAGAGATAAAACTCTTATTGACAAATATCAAATAATAAATAAATGCATCTTGGAAAAATTTCTGGGCTGTCAAGATCATTCATATTTAATCTTCATGAGGGATGGACAGTAGGTAGTAAAGTGGTGATGGTGTAAGAAAATGATCTCTTTAATATAGCCTTCCACATATTGCTGATACCAGAAGTACATTACATGAGCAAAAAATGTAGTTTAAATATAAAAGTAAAATAATAAAATAAAGGAGGTGGGACTTAAATCCTGAACATGGGGAGGGAGACAACATTGAATTAGCAGAGTGAGCTTCTTTCCTCCTTTAAAGCTGCTAATGTCATAATTAAATATCTTATGTAAGTTGATAAAATTAAGCAAAGTTTGTCATTTAGGTTGGTTTGTAAATTAAATGGAACGAGATGGTTTCATATTAATCAAAAGGTTTTTTCCTCATCCTGATTTACTTTATAATTTAATAGGAACTTGAAATTTGGCAGTCTGATTTTTTGAGAAAGTAAATGTTTTTGCATACTAGGTTAAATATTTTATATGTGAACCTTTTTAGTAACATAACTTAATGTTAATTTTTTTAAAGGCCGGGTACTGTGGCTCTCCGTGAAATCAGACGTTATCAGAAGTCCACTGAACTTCTGATTCGTAAACTTCCCTTCCAGCGTCTGGTGCGTGAAATTGCTCAGGACTTCAAAACAGATCTGCGCTTCCAGAGTGCAGCAATTGGTGCTTTGCAGGTAAAGTTGGAGGGACTTTTTTCCTAACCCTTTGAGGATCTCAGTATGCCCAAAAAAAGCGTCCTTCAAACATGGAAGTGAGGGGGAACATTTTTAGATCTGTTCTAGTATCTTAGTTGTATGGCCATGGCCAAGTCCTTTAAAGTGTCTGAGAGCCTGTTTCCTCAGCTGTATAATACAGGATGTTACTGTAGTACACACCTTACATACTGTTATTAGGCCCAAATGAGATAATAATGTCTGTGAAATGATTTGGTAACCTTAAAGCCCTATGTAATGTCAGCTATTACTGTGTCCTGAAAGGCTCTTTGAAAGGGGGAAAGAGAATTCAGTATTTAGAGTAGAAGTAGGGATACTCTGAAAGTGATAGTAATGGATAATGGTTGAGCATAGGGAGACAAACATTTGCCCAGAACATAACTACTGAATCAGAGTTGGAGGTGAATTCTATTTATTTAATGCTTCATGTCATCTCATTCAACCTTGTGAGGTAAATAGCTGCAATTATTACCTCTATTTTACAATCGAGAAAATAGGCTCAGGGAAGCACAGTTACTTGTTTATATAACTGGTAAGTGGCAGAGCCAGGACTCAGCCAGTTCCTCTGTCTCCAAGTCCAATGGGCTTTTTTTTTTTTTTTAAATAACAAAAGGACATTTGCTTTAGAAAACATTGTTAGGGGTATGAAATTAGCCCTAGGTCTTAAATTCCATAAGTTGGGAAGGGATTTAAATTAGTATGTTTGAGGACATATTTAAAAAGCTGAGCAACAATCATTTTAATATGTGCAGAAACAAATCTGGCATGCTAATACTTAGAAATTTCTGATACAATTAGAAATATTTTAAAATCTTACTAATTTAAGTAAAATGTCTTTAGAGGTTTATTGCCTTGACCTTGACAAGGAGACATCCTTGATAAGTTTATATGAATGAGTGAATTTTCAAGGTTATTTTTCCAAGAAATCTCTAATATGAATGTATAATTAACTGCTTTTCTTGTATCAAGGCTCAGAATATTCACATCTTTTAAACTGCTTGTGTAACTAACTCCATAAAGCTGGTTTTCACTTAATTTGATCCATTTAAAAAATGTTTATATACACATACATAACTTGTGACATTTTCATGAAAGCAGTAGCTGTGCCATTCTGTTGCTTTATGTGCTAGAGGATGTGATAGGTGGATTCTACTCTAAGGTGTAATTGGTTGAGCTGTTTCTATGGTTAGTCTAACCTTCATTTGATTGGTGAATTTCAGAAGTAGACATCCATTAACTCTTAGGTGAGTTGAAAGTATGGGAATTACAACCATATGAATTATCTTTCTTCATGAAAGCACTTTATAATAAATAAGCTTTAAATGTTCATGGCTAATCACAGTGACCTAAGATGTCATTTTAAAATAAAAAATTACAAGTTCATTCTGAATTTTTTCAATTCAGAAATGCTAATGGGGTTACAGAATACTTATTTTAAAGCTACTATTCTAACAGCATTCCTTAAAAGTCAGCCTTTTGAGGTGATGTCCAAATTTGGGGGTAATAGTATACTAATATTACACTGCAGCTTGTCAACATCTTTAATAGCCTGGATAAAAATTCTGTACCTAATTTCTCATCTACAAATTTCCATCAAACATCTATTGCTATACCTTATACTTGGTTTAAAACTAGCTGTTTATGCACTAGATTAAGCTTCATAGGAATCTGAGACCACCTTTTTTTCAGTAGT
Organism: Dromiciops gliroides; assembly: GCF_019393635.1. Lineage (NCBI taxonomy): Eukaryota > Metazoa > Chordata > Mammalia > Microbiotheria > Microbiotheriidae > Dromiciops > Dromiciops gliroides. Next base: position 128,951,442 of record NC_057864.1, read on the forward strand.
TCATTTGGTTTAAAATACTATCTTACAAGTATTCTTTTTGCCATATCACCCCATCTCTCCTTTATGCCAATAGCAAGGTGCAGTGGCACAGGTAATCTCTTAAGTCATTTTTTCGTATGATCTAATAGATTTGTGATATTTTATTTGGGCTAATAATTAACAGTTTGTACTCTTAGTCTAAAGGAACTGGATTCAAGTGCTCCCTCTGACACATCCTGGCAGTGTGGCTCTAAGAAAATCTCTTAACCACTCAGTGCTTTGGGCCACTCTGTGGAGATGCATTAGTAGAGGGAATTTTCCTCACCTGAGAATTCTTGGGGCTGTTTAGTTAAAGGAGGAGTTTTCTTTTTCACATTTCTAATATTTTCCTTCCCATTTTGCTCTTTGGGTATTGTCACATGACAGTAACTTCTGGGTACTTTTGCATTAGAGCATTAAATTTCATTGGCCAGCCCAGTATCGGGGAATGGAATGACCTATGTTCCCACCTGGTTCCATATTGCTGCTTTCTATGTATTGGTATTAACACCATGCTCTGTAATTAAATTAAAAGAACCAGAAAGAAATATGGAAAATATATATACACACACATACACATCACCCCTCACCTAGATAGGTTTTTGTAGTACAAGTCATTAGATGGTCTTAGACAATATTGTTGTGGTAGATAATGAGCTTGTTGGCTTGGGTACACAGCAGCTTTTAGCAGATATTGAGATGCTTCATGTTTATTAAACATTCTTCCTCTACCAGGTAAACCAATTTATGAACTTGAATTTGGAAGGCTGTTGCATAATGGAGTGTTATTAAAAGCTAAGGTCAAATGCTTCTGAAATCTTTTTCTTAGCTCAAATAATATATTTTGATACTTGTGATAGGGAAAGATTATGACAGGATCCCTACTTTCAATAACCTTAAGAGTCCATTTGGGGGGAGATAAAACATTTCTGGCATAACAAGATAGACCATAAGTGCTATTAATAGCTCAGGAGAGGAAATGATCCCTTTGTTCTAAGGTGATTAGGGGAAGGTTTCCTAGGTCTTGAGTTGGTTCTTGAAGGATTATATGTGATCCATATCTTGATGCTAGGAGCAAAGTGTGTTCAGGGAACACAGTTTGGGTGGAAGAGAGTAATTGGAGATAAAACAGGAAGGATAGCAAACCAAAGACTTTAAAAAACAAAAGGAAGTCACAGAAGTGTAAATTGGGAGGAAAAAGCATTTATTATATTGCTAAATGATCTCCCAAAACAAAACGATTACATTTCATGCTAATGAAAACTAGCTATTTAATATATTTGGCTAAATGCTGGTTCCTGTGGATTATTATTATCTATTATGTCTTAACACAGTGATTGAATTGACTGTTAAGGTAGGAGAGATTGATATTTTTTGGTATTTTGAGATTTCTCCAAATATTCTCCTTGTTTGAGAAGAGTTGTAGTCTTAAGAATGGGCAAAACTAGCATCTATAAAAACACCATTCTTCTAAGTCTCAGTTCTTCCCATTTAAAAAATATAGTGAGAACATAAAATTTTATAATTTAATCTCTGAACCTTTACCCCTCTAACACATTGTTTACTTATAATAACTTGGATGTGAATTTTAGCAATATATTAAAAGAGGGCCATAGATGCATGTTGGACAGTTTATCACTTTAAAAATATTGAGTATTTACCATGAATACCGATGGGAGTTATTTGACTTATTGAGTCAAAGAACCTGGAAAATGTATCTCACACTTACACTAAATAAGCAGGTGTTTGAACTTAAGTTGAAGCCAGCATTATTTAGCCCTGCCCAGAGGAATTCTTGATGTGCTCTAGTGAATGATTGAGTTTGAGTGATTTATGTAGATATTCTTATTGTGCATTTTTTTTGTACATACCCCATTCTGTTTCTTCAGTTTGGGATGGCCTAAATTAGAGCCACAACTGCCCTGTTAGTAAATTACTGAGCCCCAGGTATTTTGAGGGCAATTCTAAAAGTTGGGAGTTTAGGGAGAGATGATTATGAACTGAAATAGTCTTTTTATACAAGAGGTTGGATTTGAGCTGGACCTGGAAAGAAAGAATGGGGTAGGATTAGAGTGAAAGTGGAATGATTATATTTGTAGGGTGTTGGAAAGGTTAGGAAATAGTTTAAAGTGAATACAGTTGCTTTGTGGTGTTACCTACTGCCCCCCCCCCCAAAAAAAATGGCAGGGAACCATAGTTTTAAGACTGTTTTGAGCCTTCATTCTCTTTTGGTGATATCAGCAACCACAGGATGAATGAACTATGCCAGTGACTTGTAATTTTAGTATCCAATTTATATCATTTCTTAGTACTTGCTAGATATACATACCCTTAGGCATCTCGAGCTCACAATATGTCCCCCCACAGATCTTGTTTTATTTGACCCAAACCTAGTCCTCTTATAACCATCCTATTTCTGTTGAGGGTACCACCATCGTCTAGCCACCTAGGTTTGTAACTCAGCTCCTTAAACTTAACCACCTCCAACCTCCAAGCCATTTGCCAAATTTTGTCAGTTGTGGATCCACACCATCTGTCCCCATCTCTCCTAATACAATCAGTCTAATTGAGGCCCTTTTATCAACCTTTCACCTGGAAAATCACAATAGCTTCTTCTTTTTGGTGAAGCAGTTGGGGTTAAGTGACTTGCCCAGGGTCACACAGCTAGTAAGTGTCAAATGTCTGAGGCGAGATTTGAACTCCTGACTGTAAGGCCCAAGGCCGGTGCTCTATCCACTGCACCACCTAGCTGCCCCACAATAGCTTCTTCATTGGTTTCTTTACCTCCACTCTCTAAAACACAGGTATGACAGTCATTTACATCTTCAGAAAATCTTAACTCCCCATTACCTCTGGAATAAAAATGCAAACTCTTCTTTCTGGCATTTAAAGTACTTCACAATCTGACTCCAGTTAAACCACCACCACCTACTCCAAGATAAACTAGCCAATGTTGTTTCTGGTCTCCCTCCATGTCTTTTCATGTAGGTTCTTTCCTATCATAGGATGGTTATCCCAGTTAGTAACCCCCACTTAAAGCAAACTTCCCCCCCCCCCCCAAAAAAAAAGTTCAATTTTATTTTGTATATACAGATCTGGTTTCCCTGCAGTAGAATTGTAAGCTCCTTGAGGGCAGGTACAGTTTGATTTTTTTTTTTTAATCTGTAGCCCCAGCACCTAGCAAAGTGCCTGGCAAATGTTTGTTTTGTATTTAATTTCCTTTATGAAAGTTAGTTTTCTAGGTTTGAATTACAAAGTTTTAATATTGCCAGTAGCCAAGGTGATTCTTGATAGAATCATCTCATTTGTAATATATTTAGTAAACATTTAGACATCTTTACCCTTTTTTCATTCTGAATATCTGACCTCCTCTCACCTTCCCATGTCAGGTTATATGTGTCTTCTGTAGCTATTAAAAGGTAAGATAAGTCCAATTTTAGGTGGCTACTGTTTCCCAGACTTGTGCTCATCGAGCCTAAAAAAACCCCAGGCTTTTGTTAGAATTGCTTCAAATACTTTCTTGTTTTTAAGCTAATATAATATCTAGTAAAATAGGTATATGAAAGATTTAAATAATGAGAGGATTCCCACAACCTGATTAATCTTTCAGTTCTTTAATCATGCTTGGATATTGAATATGTAAAATCTAATGATTTTTTTTTCTTATTGTAGGAGGCAAGTGAAGCCTATCTGGTTGGCCTGTTTGAGGACACCAACCTATGTGCTATCCACGCCAAACGTGTCACAATCATGCCAAAAGATATCCAGCTAGCACGTCGCATACGTGGAGAACGTGCTTAAACTCTACTATGAGGGGAAACATTCTTCATTCTCAAAACAGAAAAAAAAAATCTCTTCTTCCTGTTATTGGTAGTTCTGAACGTTAGATATTTTTTTCCCATGGGGTCAAAAGGTACCTAAGTATATGATTGCGAATGGAAAAATAGGGGACAGAATCAGGTATTGGCAAGTTTTTTCCATTTTCATTTGTGTGTGAATTTTGAATATAAATGCGAGGACATAAAGCATTAATGCAGTCAAAAATGTTTCCGTGAACAAGTTTCAACAATTCAACTTTATAACAATTATAAATAAACCTGTTAAATTTTTCTGGACAATGCCAGCATTTGGATTTTTTTAAAAAGTAAATTTCTTATTGACGGCAACTAAATGGTGTTTGTAGCATTTTTATCATACGGTAGATTCCATCCATTCACTATACTTTTCTAACTGAGTTGTCCTACATGCAAGTACATGTTTTTAATGTTGTCTGTCTTCTGTGCTGTTCCTGTAAGTTTGCTATTAAAATACATTAAACTACACCTGCTTTTGGTCTTGATTTTTCAACCACATGTATATATCCTTATATATGCATCTATAGCTGCATATGCAAATATATGGAATGTTTAAATTCATTTCTGGAAATAATAGAAAAATCCTATTCCACGTCTGAAGATTTCCTCTTTTGAAGGGGTTTTAATGTTTAACCTCTATTTGAACCCTGAAAAACAAGTGTATCAAATTCATTCTTTTTTTTTAAAGTGTTTTGGTCATAGAAAGTTTGTAGTTTAGCATTAGTAAGGAAAGGAAACTGGAACCATTTAATTTTTCACATCTTCAGTAATTGGTTTATTTTATTCCACTTAGCAAATTGTAATTGGTACATTTCAGTAATCCTGATTAATCATTACTTTGGTTAGAACCATCCCTCCTCCCCCCCCCCCAAAATGGTTAGAACCTTAATTATTGATGGCAAATTGAATAACTAGCAGTAGGGTTTGAATTCTATAAGAGGTTATTAGGGTACTAAAGCTGAATACCAGATTCTAACCTAAGGTGCATACATCCAGGATAGAATTTGAAAAAAGGACCTTTGAGGCCCAGAAAGTTCAGGTGATCAGTTACCCAAGGTTATACAGGTAATAGTAGAACTGGGATGTGAGCCCAGGTCCTTTGCCTCCAAATTCAGTAAGCTCTTTGCATTAAATACCCAATATCATTTAATTATTTACATTGGTAATCTTTAATTGAACATTCTGATAGTGTGGTTATGTGGAAGTAGTTTAATATTGTATACTTCAAGTAGAAATATATTTGGGGGGTAGTTTGTCACAATTACATTAGCATTTTATAAATCAATTTGAGACAACTTGAGAGTTTCCAACTAGTCACCTAACTTTATTTGGATATAAACCATCTACTTTTATATATTCAATATTGTTTCGTGAGAAGTACTTACTTCTCTAGATTTCTTACATGGTTAAACTAAAGTGCTGTATCTAATGATATAGATACATTCATGTTCTAGAACCACCCTTTAAAACTTAAGGCAAGATAATTTTTAAAATTAGAAAAAGTTTGAAGATAAATACCCAAATATTACGATTATAGATATTTATTTCCAGTCCTAAAACATGGGGTTTATGTAAGATATGCAGCTTCACAAATTATAAAGCATTACATAAATGGTAGTAGCCATTATATATGTGTGCTTTGTACTCATATGTTCAGTTCTGAAATTATAAATGCATTAGAACTTAATTGATGTCACTCTCCCATAAAGCAAAGGAAAGTAAAATTGTTTGGGTTGGAGAGCATGGAAGGACAAGGGAGGCTGGAGGTGAGTGAGATAAGTGACTTATCAAAGCTAAAACCTTTTCCCAAATTCTTAGGATTCAATATTAAACTGAAGGAGAAAAATGATTTGAAGTTCTACTTTGATCTTACAAGGTTTTACAAAATGTACACCTTCATTAAAGAGACTTTAAAAGATGTTCTATTTTATACTGTTCGAAGCAAGGCTTTTTTCCCCTTAAAATTACCAAGTCATCATAGTAAAAAGTTAAACATTTACATGGAGTCAGGATGCAATGATCTGTTTCTTAATTCTTAAAACTAATGTTTATATGTATATGTATAGATATATATAGATATAACCTATATCAGATTACCTGCTGTCTAGGGGAGGGGGGAGGGAGGGGAGGGAGGGAGGGAGAAAAATCTGAAATTGTAAAGCATGTATAAACAAAAGTTGAGAACTATCTTTACATGTAAAGGAAAAAATAAAATATCTCAAAAAAAAAAAAAAAAAAAAAAAAAAAAAAAAAAAACTAATGTTTACTATTTTGGGTGGTTATAACAGTGATATTTTAACTTCAACTGTAAGCAAAGTCCAAGAAACAAATAGCTGGACAGTTTAAATTTGTATTTTAAGAAAAATTCTTTGCTATACTAATAATTGATGTGTTTAAGCATTAAAACTTCACTTTGAAACCTTAATTCCTTTGAAGCACTCTGAGGTTAGAAACTTGGGATGAGACTAATTTTAAGTGTCAATTGTATGAGATCTTAAGTCTTAGACTTTGTCTTTTAATTTCTTCATCTTTTAAAACCTAGGTTATTTACCTGAAAAGACTGGGTATGATGAATGATGGCATATACTTTATAATGACAAGTTAGAAAAAATGTTTAAGAACTTTGTTTTATTAGCAATATCTACTCAATTTGCAATATGATTCATTTATATTTGCTAATACTGGAAATGGGCAAAAGGAGATTTGGTATTTCAACACTGAGCACCAAAAACCTGTTTAGCAGAAGTGGGCATTATGGTTGCTGAGTACCAACTACCCAAACAAAAACTAGCTGGTAAGACTGAAAATGCAGATGGAAGTTTACATTGCCAAAGTAAGGATGTAAAATTAGTTTTATAAGTTGGTCTAAAGCAATTTATCATTCAAAAAAAGAATTTTTTGGTGTTCATATGAGACCTCTGGTAAAAAATGGTAGGAATGATAAAGCATTTATTAAAAGTTTACTCCAGAGCCACTACAAAGAAAAGCAAAATAGTCCCTTCAGGGGCTTACATTCTAATGCAAGACTACATAAAAGGTAAGGGGTGGGGTGGAAGAGGGGAGTTAAGGCATGGTTTCAAAATGGTAATGTGAGATGAAACCTGGTTCTAGGCAAAATGCTAGGAAGGGTTCTCTCCCTTTAGAGCCTAGAATCATTCCCAGGTTTAATGGAAATGGATGGAGGAGGTTGTGAGGATAATGGAAGTGAGTGCATTTAGCACATTTGGAAATAACTGGAAAGTGACCTAGGCAAAAGAAGGAAAAAAACTAACTTTTGTTGCTAAATATATGATTAAGCAAATTTTGCTTTATGGTGAACAATAAAGTGCATATGATTTAATAATTGACTGAAAATACCTGCCATTTATAGATTTCAAAACATGTTTGCATTTATCAACCTATTTGATCCTCACAAAAACCCTGAGATTAGATCAAAGCTTCTTAAACTGTGGGTTGTGACCCCATATGGGATCGTGTAACAATGTAGGGGTCATGAAAAATTTGGCAGTAAATGTTTGATTTGTGTAACTATTTTTATGTACCCATATACCTGGGGTCGCATAAAAATTCCTTGGGTGAAAAGGGGCCACAAGTGGAAAGTTTTAAGAAACTGTGGATTAGATGATGGACCCCCATTTTACTGGTGAAGGAAATGGGCTTAGAGAGGGTATGTGTGTAACTTATAAAAATGACAAAATTAATACTTTAATCTAGGTTTTCTGCTATCAAAAAGCCCACTACACTTATGAGACTTCTCATTTTAATTATCTCTCTCTTATTGGGTATCTGAAAAACATTTCAAATTGAAAATTATTTGGATTCACTATAAAACTTTTAGAGTTTCATAATTCCTGACACACATTTCCCACTGCCCCCCAGTCTACTTTTCCAAGCCTTAACTAATAGAAATTATACAAACCTAGACCTGTACCATGTATTCAAATACTGTCTGATAGACGAGCCCATTCACCTTAAACATTCCTTCAATTTCTCCATGCCACAAACTATGGGAGTGATACTGTAACAGTAATTATGGTTTTCTGAAGTCTAAGGGAAATGACAACATAGTTGTAGTTAATGTCAAATTAAATTGGTTATGGTTTTCTTTTGTGGTTAGGAAAGAGGTTGAAATTCAGACTATAAGTGGGTAACCTTAAGGAATGATGGCTAATCAGTGGGACTGGAAATGAGCTGCAGCCCAAAGAGCATTACACCTCTGGGCTGCTGGGGCCCTCCTAACCAGAGCTATGGAGGTTTCTTAAGGGAATTGAAGCACTAGGAATAAGGGTTTATTTTATAATTCATTTAGTCCTAAGATTTCTTCCCTTCCTTGTAGAAGATGGATATGGAGCTGGAATGGACCTTAGAGGTTATCGGATCCAACCTTTTCATTTTACAGTTATGTGGTTCTCACTACACAGAGGCAACTCGACTGGGAAGATTATGAGATCTGGGATCAAATTCTGCCTGCCATGGTAGCATTGTGACCATAGGCAAATCATTCTCTCTCAGCCTTGGTTTCCTCATCTGTAAAATGAAAATTGTAATACCCAACTTAAAAAAAATGTTATGGTTGTATAAACATGAGCTATCCCATAGCATAACAGAAAAACTAGATGAATTGATTTGCTCAAGGTCATATAGGTAGGTAGTTACCATATTGAGCCTGCTTCTCAGTTAAGTGCCTTCTGTTATACTAGTTTTCAACATTTTTATTAATGACTTGGAGGAAGACATAGGTATGCTTTTTAAATTTCTAGGTGACAGAGCTGAAGGTGTGTATATAATAAATTCTTACATAGTACATTGAGGTTTACAAAATTGCTGTCTTCACCTGTGATAACGAGAATGTAAATATTATATCCCCTATTTTAAAGATAAGGAAGAAGGCTCAGAGAGGGAAATGACTTCTTGGGGACATGTGCTCAGAGTGTCAGAGCCTGGATTTGAACTGTTTTCTCCTGACCTCAAGTCCAGAATTCTCTCTTCTCTGTCATGCTAACATGTTGGGGAGAGCTAATTTACTGTAAAACAATGAAAATCTAAAAATCACAATGGGCAGAACTCAGCAAGATGAAATCTAATGAGATAAATGTAAAGTCTTTAGTTTAAGCCCACCCCAAATCAATTACATTAGTATAGTATTTGAGAGACAGCCAATGTAGATAGTAGGTCTCAAAACCAGAAAAACCTGGGTTCAATTCCTACCTCATACACATCATACAACCCTAAACAAGATGTTTAACCTTAGTGTGTCAGGCAACTTTCTAAGATTATAGTGAAACAGCTACTAATCTGCATTTATAGAAGGAAGCTACTCATTAAGAATTCTCTACACAGGGGTAGCTAGATGGTACCGTGGATAGAGCACTGGTCCTGGAGTCAGGAGGACCTGAGTTCAAATCCGGCCTCAGACACTTGACACTAGCTGTGTGACCCTGGGCAAGTCACTTAACCCCAATTGCCTCCCCCCCTCCCCCCAAAAAATTCTCCACACAAATGAAATTACAGGTCCAGAACTCACACCACTCCACACAAACATCCCTGCTCCTCAGAAAGCAGTGATCATAGGAGATATGGCTAGAAAGTAGTTTATATTGAAGGGACTGTTGACATCAAAAGTGGATTGTGGGGCAGCTAGATGGCGCAGTGGATAGAGCACCAGCCTTGGATTCAGGAGTACCTGAGTTCAAATCCGACCTCAGACACTTAACACTTACTAGCTGTGTGACCCTGGGCAAGTAAGTCACTTAACCCCAATTGCCTTACTAAAAAAAAAAAAGTGGATTGTGGTTGCCAAGAATAGATGGCTAGGTGGTGTAGTGGATAGAATGCTGATGTTAAACCAAAAAGTCTCTCTACATTGGGCAAGTCACTTGACCTTATTTCTGGCTCAGTTTCTTCATCTGTGAAATGAGGATAAAAGCACCTACTTCATGGGATTATAAGATTCAAGTTAGTTAATAGATGTATTTTTAAATAATCATAGCTAACATCTAGCACTTTACAAATATCTCATTTTGTCCTCACAACCCTGGACCTGGAGATAGGAAGACTTAGTTCAATTCTAGCCTTAGAAACTTAGTAGCCAGGTGATCCTGGGAAGCCTCAGTTTCTTCATTTGTAAAATGGGGATAATAGCACCTATTTCCTAGGGTTGTTAGCTTGACTATGGTTCCATGATATTTGAGTTGATTCTTTCTGGCTGCTTATAATACTTTCTCCTTGATCTGAGAGCTCTGGAATTTGGCTATAATGTCCCTGGAAGTTTTCATTTTGGAACCTCTTTCAGGATGTGATCAGTGGATTCTTTCAATTTCCATTTTATTCTATGGTTCTATGATATCATGGCAGTTTGATAATTCCTTGAAATATGATGTCTAGTCCCTTTTTTTTTTATCTTGGCTTTCAGTTAACCTAATAATTCTTAAATTATCTTACTTCATTCTGTTTTCCAGGCCAGTTGTTTTCCTAATGAGCTATTTCACATTTTCTTCTATTTTTTTTCATTCTTTTTATTATGTTTTATTGTTTCTTGGTGTCTCATAATCATTAGCTTCCATTTGGCCAATTCTGCTTTTTAAGGAGTTATCTTCAGTGGATTTCTGTGCCTCTTTTACCATTTGGTCTATTCTGGGGTTTTTTTTTTTGGTTTGTTATTTTCTTCAATTCTTTTGTGCCGTCTTTACCAAACTGTTGACTCATTTTTCATGATTTTCTTGCATCATTGTCATTCCCCCTCCCCCATTTTTCTTCTAGTTCTCTTATTTGAGTTTTGAAATTCTCTTTGAGCTCTTCTAGGACTTCTTTTTGGACTTGAGACCAATTCACATTTTTCTTTGAGGCTTTTCACGTAGCTATTTGACACTTTTGTTGTCTTCTGAGTTTGTGCTTTCATTTTCCCTGTCAGCATAGTAATTTTCTATGGTCAGGTTCTCTTTTGTTGTTTGCTCATTTTTCCAACCTATTTTTTGACTTTTTTTGTTTGTTTGTTTGTTTTTTGTTTGCTTTTTCTGTGGGGCAATGGGGGTTAAGTGACTTGCCCAGGGTCACACAGCTAGTAAGTGTCAAGTGTCTGAGGCCGGATTTGAACTCAGGTCCTCCTGAATCCAGGGCCGGTGCTTTATCCACTGTGCCTCCTAGCCGCCCCCTATTTCTTGACTTTTAACTTTATGTTACATTTGGGCTTCACTCCTGGGATGAAGAGGACATTGTCCCAAGCGTATGGTTTTCCATGCTGCTATTTCCAGACATAGTGCTGGGGGTCTATAAATTTTTAGTTCTTCCAAGGTGGTGTGATCTAAGGAGAAATGTGGTCACTGCTTTGCCTGCCTATATTCTGGTCTCTTAGCAACCACAAGCACAGTTTTCTGCTCTAGAACTGTGACCAGAGTCCCCACTTATGTTTAGTGTTCCTCTTCATGGCACTATGACCCAGAACCATATATGGGTAATGTAACAGAGTCCTGTTCCCAGTGTCAACAAAGGGTCCCTGGTAATCTCCTTCTGACCAGTTGTCCAACCTCCTTACTATCTGTGGGCTGAGAGCTCCAGAAGCTGCTGCCTCTGTTGATTCAGTCATCCCCATGGCCTGCTGCTGGCTTGCCAGGGCGAGGCCTGTGCTAGACTGCACTCCACTCTCACCCTAGTGAGAGAGACCTTTCTTGACAAACTTCTAAGTTGTCTTGGACTAGAAAATTGTTTCACCTCATCCTTTTGTTGGTTCTGCTGCTTCAGAATTCATTTTGAGGAATTATTTTAATGTTATTTGGGGGGGAATTTGGGAAAGCTCAGATGAGTCTCTGCCTTGACCATGTTGGCTCACCCTCCCCGCCCCCATACCCAGTCCCTTAAGAAAAAAACTTAAACATGTTATCAGAGATCTAAATCTGGATGGAAGGGACCCCAAAGAACATCTTGAACAGAGATGAAGAGGGAGGCGTGGGTGACAGCCAGATAGAATATATGGACAATGTGGGCTCCTTGAGGGGAAGAACTTTCTTTTGAGTCTTTGGACTTGTACATAATAGACATTCAATAGACACTTATTAAATTGAGCTGAATGACTTTATGCCTAGCACTGTGCCAGAGGATACAAGGACAACCCCCCTCCCCCCCGCCCAAACAATCCCTCTGCTTAAGGAACTTACATTCTACTTGTGAGGATCTTCTCAGTGGCTATTGATACCCAGAGTGACATTTCCTTTATGTCTCCCATTTTTCCCTATTTCATGACAAGTCTCATCTCAGAAATGTCTCTCTCCTTTCTCTTCTCTCTCTTCTCTCACCTGTGAGACAATGGATTATAATTTTCTGAACTTTACTTTCCTGATGTGTGAAAGGACAACCATACCTATATTACCCACCTCGTGGAATTATTGTGAAGGTTAAGTAAGATCACGTATGTAAAACGCTTTGTGCTATATAAATGTCAGCTATTATATTACTATTCATTTCTTTAAGATTTATAAAGCACTTTTCTCACAGCCCTGAAAAGCAGACAGTACCAATGTTATCCTTATTAGAAGAAGAAACTGTCCCTCAGAGAATTTGAATGACACAGGATCACATAGCTAGTAAGTGTTAACCTTCACAATAATAAATGTAACTTGAGTCCCAAAAACCATTATTATGGGATTCTCCAGATCTATGTGAGGGGTAGGGTGGAATTAGAAGAGAGATTTGGTCTCTTGACGTCTCTCTGAGTCTCTTCAGTCCTAACAGTCTTACCACTTGCCTTGGACACTTCTGGCTTCCAGCTTCTAGAGAGAAAATGGATGATGCCAATACCATTTCAGGTTGCTTAAGAGAGAATAAGAACCTGAGAAGAAGTCAACATGAAAGAGCCTTGATATATCACAGACTTTGGGAAATTTCCTTTTGGGTGAGATCTTTTGGTTGAATTGAGCTATCTTGCTCCCAAGGAGGGAGGTTCTTTATTCAGTATTGTCAGGTTTTTATTCTCATATGTATACTTTCTCTGATTTCTGTTTTGCCATGAACTTGAATATGTGGGTTTCTTTTCTATTTGCTATGTATATGTTTATTATGGAATTGGTATTAGGTGGGAAAGAGGTCAAACCTTAGCTATAGAACTTGGGTCCCTCCTTCCCCATTAAAAAATAGTGACCAGAAGTTTAGTTTGAACTTTAAAATGACAGCCCTTAGGCTGACAATATTTGAGGGAGCAGGTAGATAGAATTCTAGTTCAATAACTCTCTCTCTGAGAAGAGCTCAGAGTGGCCAAGCTTCTGGTCACAACCTTCTGTTTCCCTTCCTGGGAGGAATTAAAGTCTCCCTTGGAGAAGGATTGGGGGAAAGAGGCTAAAGTTGTCTGTTCTGTCTCCCTTCAAGCCACACAGTGGCACCACACTGCCACATTTTGGGGACAGCTTCATTACATAAAAATAATAATAGCTGACATCTAGGTCTGCAAAGAATGTTTTCATACATTATCTCATTGGATCCTCACAACCCTATGAGAAAGATGCTACAGGAATTATTGCCACTTACTACTTGTCTAACCTCATAGAAATTACTATTTTTCTCTGAGCCTCAGTTTCTTCATCTGCAATGGGGTTGGACTACCTGAGGCCCTATCCAGTTCTAAATCTGTGTATGAGATCCCAGTTTTACAGATAAGGAAACTGAGGCTCAAGGGGGTTAAATGACTTACCCATGGTCATGATGTCTCCAGTGCTCAAAAGAATTTCATGTCACTCTTCTTTTGGAATTGCTTTCCAGACAAGGTGTAATAACAGGGAAATTAATCTCAATATTTGATGGTTATTCTTTGTTTTTTACTAAAATCAGTATTACCCAGCTTGGTTGCTCAACTTATTCAGCAAGACTAGGTCTGAGTGACTTTTGATTGTTTACAAAAACTAAAATCCACCATCAAAGGATAAATATTACTCATCAGAAAGGGTACCCAAATGTGCAACTGGCTCAGAGAATCATAGCATCTTAGAGCTTTTAAGATATCTTACAGATCATCTAGTCCAGGGTTTCTTAACCTGGAGTCCATGAACTTCTTTGACAGTATTTAGATAACTGAATTTCAATAGAATTTGTTTCTTTTGTAATCTGATGTTTTATTTTGTGCATTTTAAAACATTGCTCTGAGCTTCTACATCAAACAAAACTATTATAAACAGCCAAAAAGAAAGAATACAAATACCAAGGAATCATAGTCAGGCTTGCATAAGACTTGGAAGCAACTACTATAAAGGAGAGAAAATCTTATGATATTTCAAAAGGCAAAAGATAAAGGCTTACAACTAAAAATAACTTACCTTACAAAACAGTATAATCCTATAGGGAAAAAATGTACCTTTATAAAATACTGAATTTTAAGCATTTTGGATGGAGAGATCAGAGCCAAGCAGACATCTTAAAATGCTAATATAGGAATCAAAAGAAACCTAGGGAAAGGTAAATAATTTGGGCAGTTAAGAGAAGCTAAATGATGATGAAGTACTTATATTCCAGTAGGGGAGAGCAGAAATGTTCCCTCAGAATCCTAATGTATTCAAGGATCACAAACGGAGGTGAGACAAATACAAGCCTGATAGTACTCTCACTCTGTCATGGGTTTTAAGAGAAAGGATAAAAAGGAGGGCAAAGAGAATACACTAGAGAAGAAATGAGGAAGGAAAGGAACTTAATATTTTGTATAAATGGGGAACTCGAGAAGAAGAGTATACAAAGAAGACAGTAAAGGCAGGAATATGCTGGTAAATAACAACTGGCTCTCTGAAAACAGGCACATCACACATTTAAATTTAATCTACTCTATTAACAATTTTTCCCTATCATTTTCTTTGTCTAAATAATCAACAAAACAATAAATCAAGTGCTGATTTGTGTATTCACATAGTAAATTTAACAATTGGTAAATGTTTCACATAGAAAATTTAATGATTGGCTCTTTTGAGCCAGTGTGATCTGATTTCAGCACACTCCTGAAAGTGGAATAGGTATCTCATGACCTCACTCTTATCTGAACTAGATAAAGGACATGCACATACAAAGTTTGGTATAGAAATGCATTACACTCAGCAAAAATATAGGAGAGAACAGGAAAAAAAAAGAGGGGATAGAAAAAGGAGAAAAAGATTGAGAGAATAGTCATACACTAAACAAATTTCATCTTTAGAGGGTTAATCATAAAGGTTGATTAGAACCAGATATTAGGGTCTGAAGTTGGTAAAGAGAAGAGGGACAGAGAATTAGAAACAGATCTTTCCTCCTCTTAAGAGAAGGAGGAAAAAGGATAAGGGGATACGATAAAGGGAAATTCATATTAATAACCATAAGAGTGAATGTGAATGGGTTAGATTCACTCATAAAGCAGAGGAGGAGAGTTGAATGGGATAGAAAGCAGAATCCAACATGTTGTTTAAGAGAAACATATTTGAAACATAAAAATTCACAAAGAGATGAATCAGAAATTCTTATTCTTTAGTCAAAGTCAGAAAAGCAGAGGTAGCAATCATGTTCTCAGACAAGGCAAGAGTAAAAAATTACATGGTTAAAATATAAACAGAGAAATTACATTATAAAGACAAATAGATAATGAAATAACATCCATATTTGATATTTATTCACTGGCTGGAATAGTATCTAAGTATGTGAAGGGAAATTTAACAATATCATAGAGAGAAACTATAGTAATTTGTAATATGCCCATTGAAATATGCACTTAAATATGCCCATTTCAGACCTTAACAAATCTAACAAAAAAAGATTAAATGGGACAGATGCTAAGGACTTTAATGGAATTTTATAAAAGTTAAAATAATTCTATATTACTAAATGGGAATAGAAAGAAACATGCATTTTTCAACTATGCATGGCAATTTTATAGCTAAGGGATTAAAAACCTCATAAACAAATGCAAGAGAGCAGAAAGATTTAACACATCTTTTACTAAGCACAATGCAATAAAAATTATATTAATAAAGAATCTCTGAGGAAGAGATTAAAATCTAAATCAAAAACAAATAATTTAATTCTAAAGAATTGGTGTGCCAAAGAACAAATCACAGATATAATAGATAATTTAATTTTAAATGAAAATTATTGGGTATGATAACAGTACTTTTGGGATGCTGCCAAGAAAGTCCTCGGGAAAATTTATATCCCTAAGCACTTTAACAAAAAGAGAAAGGACAAATCAAAGAATTAGGCATGCTACTAAAAACAAAACTGGGAAAGCAACAAATCAAAAGCCTCTAACTAACCACAATATAGAAATTCTGAAAACCACAGAAGAGATGAAATTGGAAATAGAAAAAATACTATATTGAAATGGTAAATAAAACTAGGAACTATTTTTAAAACTAACATCATGGACAAATTATTAGATTTTAAAGAGAGAGAAAACAAAATTGCCAATATAAAAAATTTTAAAGGAGAAATCATGTAAATGAAGAGGAAATAAAACTAATTATAAGAAACAATTTTGACCAGTTAAATGCCAGGAAAAATTATAACTGAAATGAAATGGATAGATGCTTACAAATATATAAAATACCCAAACTATCAAAACAAGAAAAGGAGAATTTAAGTAGCATCATCTCAGAAAAAGAAATCGAACATGCTACAAATTTACCCACAAAGAAAAAATAACCCAGGACCAGTTGGATTTACAAGGGAGTTCTGTCTTACATTCAAAGAAAAGTTAACTCCAATTTTACATAAACTGCTTTTAAAAATGGAGAAATCTGGCATTATAATAAACTCCTTCTCTGAGACAAATATGATCTTGAAGCCTAAGCCAGGGAGAGAGAATTCAGAGAAAGAAAATTATAGATCAATGTCTCTAATGATTATTGATACAAATATATTGAACAAAATCTTAGCAAAAAGGCTATAGCAACATATTAAATAGATGATATTGTATTTATACCAAGAATTCAGGTTTGGTTCAATATTAGGAAAACTATAAATGTTATAGACCATGTTAATAACAAAAACCATACAAATCACAAGAAAAAAAGCTTAACAAAGCACAATACAACTTTATTTAAAAACTCTTATTAAGCATATGAATAAATCCAAGAATGAAAGAAGACAAATAATTGGAGAGTAGTTAATTGCTCATGGTTAGAATATGTGAATATAGTAAAAATGACAATGTTTAATTTCCTTAACATGGAAACATTAGACAACTAAAAGTAAAGAGAAGCATCATCCATAAAGGAGAAACACAAAAGGCCTTTCAATGAGATCTGGGGTAAAGACAAAGGGTATCCTTTGTCACCACTATTATTGATATTTTTAGAAATACTAGCTAGAACAATAAAAGAAGAAAAGAAATTTAGGGAATAAACACTAGAAATGAAATTGTTCCTTTTTCAGATGCTATTGTGGTTTACAAGCACCCTAGAGAGTCAACTAATAATTAATAGAAATAATCACTTCAATAAAGTATCAGGATGTAAAAAAATCCCACAAAAGTTCATCAGCCTTTTTACATATTCCCAAGAAAATCCAGTATAAAGAGACAGAAAAAAGAAATGCCATTAAAATGACTACATAGTGTGTAAACTATCTGATGGTCTACTTATCAAGAAACACAGGAATTATATGAATGCACCTAACAAATAGTCTCCATAGAAATGAAGAAAAAATTAAATAATTAGAAAGGAACTACTTTCTCATATTTGCACAATGGAAATATAATAAAAATGACAACCCATCTAACTTGATTTACAGATTTACAGGAAAAGAGAACTTAAGTAACATAATCTCTGGGGGTTGTGGGGTGGAAATGAATGTTCTACAAATGAAGCCACAAAGAAAAACCCCCAGACTAGATAGATTTGGTGCCATACTAAATTACCAAATGATTTCTATAGAACTAGACAAAATTATAGCTGATTTAATTCGGAGGAACATAAAATCAAGAATCTCAAAGGAAATAATGAAAAAAAAGTGAGAAAGAAAAGGGCCTAATAGCACCAGATCTCAAACTAAATTATAAAATAGTAGTCTTCAAATCAATTTGGCACTAGTTAAATAATAGGAAAGTTGATCACTGTATACTGATTATACAAGATGCAGAAGTAATTGAATGCATAATATTAAACCCAAGTATGGAAACTACTGGGGCAAGGACTTATTTTTCAACAAAAACTTCTGGGAAAATTGAAATCAGTGTGAGAAAAATTAGGTTTAGATCAGCATTTCATACTACAAACCACAAGCTCCAAATGGACAAAGGATTTAAATATAAAAGGTCATATCATAATGAAAGGATAGGGCAAAAGTTCTTAACCAAACAAGGGAAAGAGGATAATGAGATAAAATTGGGCAGTTTTAATCACATAAAATTGATTTTTTTGTACAAATAAAAACAATGAATTTAGAATTAGAAGGGAAATAGTTAACTAATTTCCAGCAAATTTTTCTAATAAAGATCTGACATACAACATATATAGGGAAATGATATAAAAATATAAGAACAAGAACCACTTCCCATTTGAGAGATGATAAATGAGTATTAAAAGATAGTTCTCAAGGGAAGAAATTCAAGCTATGAAAGCTTTATTAAAAATTATCTACATCACTAACAATAAGAGGAATACAAATTGAAACAACTCTGAAGTTCCACTTCAAACTCATTGTGTTGGTGATGGTGACAAAAAGGGAAAGTGACAATTGCTAAAGGTGAGTGAGCACTGTTACTGAAGCCATGAATTGGTGTAGCTATTCTGGAAAGCAGCTTGAAAGTGTGCCCCCAAAATTACTAAATTATGTATACCTCTTCACCCCGTAATACCACTACTAGGACTATACCCAAGAGATAAAAGAAAAAGGGAAACTACCTACACATACAAAAATCTTTATATAGAAACTTCTCTTTTTGTACCGGCAAAGAATTGGAAAACAAGAGGGTGTCCATCAGTTGGGAAATGGCTAAAAAATATTATGGTACATGAATGTAATAGAATACTATTGTGGTATAAGAAAAGATGAAAGAGACAGTTTCAGAGAAACCTAAAATTTGTATGAACTGATACAGAGTGAAGAATATAGAACCAAGAGAATAATTTATACAATAACAACACTGTAAAGAAAAAAAAAAACTTGAAAAGATTTAAGAGTACTCATCAGTGCAATGACCAAACACAGTTGCAGAGTACTGATGATGAAACATGCAACCTACTTCCTGACAGTGAGGTGATGAATGCAACATGAAGAATCAGACATGCATTTTTTTTGGATATGGACAATGCAGGAATTTGTTTCATCTGACAATATATATTTGTTCAAAGGGTTTTGCTTTTCTTTCTTTTTTCATCGGGGGTAAGGGGAAAGTAGGGGGAAAGGATGCTGGGATAGTGTTCACTCCCTAAAAAAGAGAATAGAACAGAAGGAAGGCCAGGGACAAGTAGGACAGCTTTGAAAATCACATGTTGAATTTATTATGTCCTTTAAAAGAAAAGCCAGTTCTACAAACAAGAGATTTGAAGTATCATGTACAATCTGCTCCTGTTCTATAATGTGTATGGAAATTCTCATCTTATTTGGTATTTTTTCATGTAAGACATGTATGTGTACAGCATATATAAACATACAAATATCATTCTCCAATTGAGAAATGGTCAAAGGATATGAAAGGCAGTTTTCAGATGATGAGATTAAAACTACCTACAGCTATATATGAAAAAATGTTCTCAATCACTACTGATTAGAGAAATGCATATTAAAGCTACTCTGAGGTACCACCTCACACCTATCTAATTGGCTAATATGACAAAAAAGGAAAATGATAAATGTTGGAGAAGATGTGGGAAAATTGGAACACTAATGCACTGTTGGTGAGGCTGTGTACTGATCCAACCATTCTGGAGGGCAATTTGGAACCATGCTCAAAAGGCTTTAAAACTGCATACCCTTTGACCCAGCAATACCACTACTAGGTCTATATTCCAAAGAGATGATAGAAAGGGAAAGGACTCACATATACAAAAATATTTATAGCTGCTCTTTCTGTGGAAAAGAATTGGAAATCAAAGGAATGCCCATCAATTGGGGAATGGCTAAACGAGTTGTGGTATATGAATGTAATGGAATACTATTGTGTTGTAAGAAATGATAAGCAGGTGGATGTCAGAAAAACCTGGAAAAACTTACATGAAATGATGTTGAGTGAAATGAGCAGAACCAAGAGAACAGTGTACACAGTATCAACATTTTGTGATGATCAACTGTGAAAGACTTAACTCTTCTCAGCAATACAGTGATCCAAGATAATGCCAAAAGATTTATGGTGAATTAGCTCAAAGATCTTAATCTCAGGAGAGTTGGCTCAAGCAGGGAATAACATACACATTCAATTGGGTGGAGTAATCTATCTAACTCTGCAGGAAAGTAGGAGGGGAAAGGGGTTAAGGAGAGAGGGGTGAAAGAAGGGAGGGCAGAACAGGGGAGGGAGCAGTCAGAAGCAAAGCACTTTTGAGGAGGGATAGGGTAAAAGAAGAAAATAGAGTAGATATCATGGGGAAGGGAATAGGATGGAGGGAAACAGTTAACTATAGTAATTGTGAAAAAAATGTTGAAGCAGAGGCAAGAGTAATGTAAGATGATGATGATTGATGATGGATTAATGATGATTGGAGGAAGATGGGGATTGATTGATTAGGATTGATTGAAGATGAGGATTGATTGATGAGGATTGACTGAAGATGATGAGGATTGATGAATGATGATTGATTTATGATTGATAATGATGAGAAAACATGGTACTTTGCTGGGCTATTGTGAAGAAAATTCTTTGTCAAGTTTAAGGTACTATATAAATGTTATCTATTACTGTTGTTGCAATAATCAACCTCATGGGTTTATTGTAAGGAAATCTCTCTTTAAAGTACTATTTAAATGTAGTTTACTATAAAAAAAATGATGAGCAGGATGCAATCAGAAAAACCTGGAGGGACTGGCATGAGCTGATGCAAAGTGAAATGTACTGTATACAAAATAACAGTAATATTGTGAGATGATCTGCTGTGAATGACTTGGTTATTTTCAGCAATGCAATGATTCAAGACAACTCTGAAGGTCTTATGAAAAATGCAATCCATCTACAGAGAACTGATGGTATTTCAATACACATTGAAACTTTTTTTGTTAGTTCCTTTATCTGAAACAAACAAACAAACAAAAAATGATGAGCAGGATGCTATCAGAAAAACCTGGAAAGACCTACATGAACTGATGCAGAGTGAAACGTACTGTATACAAAATAACAGCAATATTGTAAGATGATCTGCTGTGAATGACTTGGTTATTTTCAACAATACAATGATCCACGATAACTCTGAAGGACTTATGAAAATTGCAATCCATCTACAGAGAAAAAACTGATGGTATCTGAAAACTGATTGAAGCATAACTTTTTTTTTTAAGTTCCTTAATCTGAAGTTTTGTT
Organism: Dromiciops gliroides; assembly: GCF_019393635.1. Lineage (NCBI taxonomy): Eukaryota > Metazoa > Chordata > Mammalia > Microbiotheria > Microbiotheriidae > Dromiciops > Dromiciops gliroides. The sequence continues at coordinate 128,972,754 of NC_057864.1, forward strand.
TTGATCTGTTTTCTTTCACAACCTGGCTAATGTGGAGATGTTTTGTATGACTACTCATGTATAACTTATATTGAATTGTTTAGTTCTTGGGGAGGGGGGAGGAGGGAGGAAGAGAAGTTGGAACACAAAGTTTTTAAAAATTGATGCCAAAATTTGTTTTTACATGTAATTTGGTTTTGTTTTGGTTTTTTTTTTTTTTTGGTGGTGGTGGTGGTGGTGAGGCAATTGGGGTTAAGTGACTTGCCCAGGGTCACACAGCTAGTAAGTGTTAAGTGTCTGAGGCCAGATTTGAACTCAGGTCCCACTGACTCCAGGGCCGGTGCTCTATCCACTGTACCACCTAGCTGCCCTGAAATACATTTTTTTTAATTTAGAATTTTATTTTTCAAATTACATGTAAAGGGGGCAGCTAGGTGGTGCAGTGGATAGAGCACTGGCCCTGGAGTCAGTGGGACCTGAGTTCAAATCCGGCCTCAGACACTTAACACTTACTAGCTGTGTGACCCTGGGCAAGTCACTTAACCCCAATTGCCCCACCACCACCACCACCAAAAAAAAAAAAAAAAACAAAACAAAACCAAATTACATGTAAAAACAAATTTTGGCATCAATTTTTAAAAACTTTGTGTTCCAACTTCTCTTCCTCCCTCCTCCCCCCTCCCCAAGAACTAAACAATTCAATATAAGTTATATGAGTAGTCATACAAAACATCTCCACATTAGCCAGGTTGTGAAAGAAAACAGATCAAAACAAAACTTCAGATTAAGGAACTTAAAAAAAAAGTTATGCTTCAATCAGTTTTCAGATACCATCAGTTTTTTCTCTGTAGATGGATTGCAATTTTCATAAGTCCTTCAGAGTTATCGTGGATCATTGTATTGTTGAAATAACCAAGTCATTCACAGCAGATCATCTTACAATATTGCGTTATTTTGTATACAGTACGTTTCACTCTGCATCAGTTCATGTAGGTCTTTCCAGGTTTTTCTGATAGCATCCTGCTCATCATTTTTTGTTTGTTTGTTTGTTTCAGATAAAGGAACTAACAAAAAAAAGTTTCAATGTGTATTGAAATACCATCAGTTCTCTGTAGATGGATTGCATTTTTCATAAGACCTTCAGAGTTGTCTTGAATCATTGCATTGCTGAAAATAACCAAGTCATTCACAGCAGATCATCTCACAATATTACTGTTATTTTGTATACAGTACATTTCACTTTGCATCAGCTCATGCCAGTCCCTCCAGGTTTTTCTGATTGCATCCTGCTCATCATTTTTTTTATAGTAAACTACATTTAAATAGTACTTTAAAGAGAGATTTCCTTACAATAAACCCATGAGGTTGATTATTGCAACAACAGTAATAGATAACATTTATATAGTACCTTAAACTTGACAAAGAATTTTCTTCACAATAGCCCAGCAAAGTACCATGTTTTCTCATCATTATCAATCATAAATCAATCATCATTCATCAATCCTCATCATCTTCAGTCAATCCTCATAATCAATCCTCATCTTCAATCAATCCTAATCAATCAATCCCCATCTTCCTCCAATCATCATTAATCCATCATCAATCATCATCATCTTACATTACTCTTGCCTCTGCTTCAACATTTTTTTCACAATTACTATAGTTAACTGTTTCCCTCCATCCTATTCCCTTCCCCATGATATCTACTCTATTTTCTTCTTTTACCCTATCCCTCCTCAAAAGTGCTTTGCTTCTGACTGCTCCCTCCCTGTTCTGCCCTCCCTTCTTTCACCCCTCTCTCCTTAACCCCTTTCCCCTCCTACTTTCCTGCAGAGTTAGATAGATTACTCCACCCAATTGAATGTGTATGTTATTCCCTGCTTGAGCCAACTCTCCTGAGATTAAGATCTTTGAGCTAATTCACCATAAATCTTTTGGCATTATCTTGGATCACTGTATTGCTGAGAAGAGTTAAGTCTTTCACAGTTGATCATCACAAAATGTTGATACTGTGTACACTGTTCTCTTGGTTCTGCTCATTTCACTCAACATCATTTCATGTAAGTTTTTCCAGGTTTTTCTGACATCCACCTGCTTATCATTTCTTACAACACAATAGTATTCCATTACATTCATATACCACAACTCGTTTAGCCATTCCCCAATTGATGGGCATTCCTTTGATTTCCAATTCTTTTCCACAGAAAGAGCAGCTATAAATATTTTTGTATATGTGAGTCCTTTCCCTTTCTATCATCTCTTTGGAATATAGACCTAGTGTGGTATTGCTGGGTCAAAGGGTATGCAGTTTTAAAGCCTTTTGAGCATGGTTCCAAATTGCCCTCCAGAATGGTTGGATCAGTACACAGCCTCACCAACAGTGCATTAGTGTTCCAATTTTCCCACATCTTCTCCAACATTTATCATTTTCCTTTTTTGTCATATTAGCCAATTAGATAGGTGTGAGGTGGTACTCAGAGTAGCTTTAATATGCATTTCTCTAATCAGTAGTGATTGAGAACATTTTTTCATATATAGCTGTAGGTAGTTTTAATCTCATCATCTGAAAACTGCCTTTCATATCCTTTGACCATTTCTCAATTGGAGAATGATATTTGTATGTTTATATATGCTGTACACATACATGTCTTACATGAAAAAATACCAAATAAGATGAGAATTTCCATACACATTATAGAACAGGAGCAGATTGTACATGATACTTCAAATCTCTTGTTTGTAGAACTGGCTTTTCTTTTAAAGGACATAATAAATTCAACATGTGATTTTCAAAGCTGTCCTACTTGTCCCTGGCCTTCCTTCTGTTCTATTCTCTTTTTTAGGGAGTGAACACTATCCCAGCATCCTTTCCCCCTACTTTCCCCTTACCCCCGATGAAAAAAGAAAGAAAAGCAAAACCCTTTGAACAAATATATATTGTCAGATGAAACAAATTCCTGCATTGTCCATATCCAAAAAAAATGCATGTCTGATTCTTCATGTTGCATTCATCACCTCACTGTCAGGAAGTAGGTTGCATGTTTCATCATCAGTACTCTGCAACTGTGTTTGGTCATTGCACTGATGAGTACTCTTAAATCTTTTCAAGTTTTTTTTTTCTTTACAGTGTTGTTATTGTATAAATTATTCTCTTGGTTCTATATTCTTCACTCTGTATCAGTTCATACAAATTTTAGGTTTCTCTGAAACTGTCTCTTTCATCTTTTCTTATACCACAATAGTATTCTATTACATTCATGTACCATAATATTTTTTAGCCATTTCCCAACTGATGGACACCCTCTTGTTTTCCAATTCTTTGCCGGTACAAAAAGAGAAGTTTTATATAAAGATTTTTGTATGTGTAGGTAGTTTCCCTTTTTCTTTTATCTCTTGGGTATAGTCCTAGTAGTGGTATTACGGGGTGAAGAGGTATACATAATTTAGTAATTTTGGGGGCACTTTTCAAGCTGCTTTCCAGAATAGCTACCCAATTCATGGCTTCAGTAACAGTGCTCACTCACCTTTAGCAATTGTCACTTTCCCTTTTTGTCACCATCACCAACACAATGAGTTTGAAGTGGAACTTCAGAGTTGTTTCAATTTGTATTCCTCTTATTGTTAGTGATGTAGATAATTTTTAATAAAGCTTTCATAGCTTGAATTTCTTCCCTTGAGAACTATCTTTAATACTCATTTATCATCTCTCAAATGGGAAGTGGTTCTTGTTCTTATATTTTTATATCATTTCCCTATATGTTGTATGTCAGATCTTTATTAGAAAAATTTGCTGGAAATTAGTTAACTATTTCCCTTCTAATTCTAAATTCATTGTTTTTATTTGTACAAAAAAATCAATTTTATGTGATTAAAACTGCCCAATTTTATCTCATTATCCTCTTTCCCTTGTTTGGTTAAGAACTTTTGCCCTATCCTTTCATTATGATATGACCTTTTATATTTAAATCCTTTGTCCATTTGGAGCTTGTGGTTTGTAGTATGAAATGCTGATCTAAACCTAATTTTTCTCACACTGATTTCAATTTTCCCAGAAGTTTTTGTTGAAAAATAAGTCCTTGCCCCAGTAGTTTCCATACTTGGGTTTAATATTATGCATTCAATTACTTCTGCATCTTGTATAATCAGTATACAGTGATCAACTTTCCTATTATTTAACTAGTGCCAAATTGATTTGAAGACTACTATTTTATAATTTAGTTTGAGATCTGGTGCTATTAGGCCCTTTTCTTTCTCACTTTTTTTTCATTATTTCCTTTGAGATTCTTGATTTTATGTTCCTCCGAATTAAATCAGCTATAATTTTGTCTAGTTCTATAGAAATCATTTGGTAATTTAGTATGGCACCAAATCTATCTAGTCTGGGGGTTTTTTCTTTGTGGCTTCATTTGTAGAACATTCATTTCCACCCCACAACCCCCAGAGATTATGTTACTTAAGTTCTCTTTTCCTGTAAATCTGTAAATCAAGTTAGATGGGTTGTCATTTTTATTATATTTCCATTGTGCAAATATGAGAAAGTAGTTCCTTTCTAATTATTTAATTTTTTCTTCATTTCTATGGAGACTATTTGTTAGGTGCATTCATATAATTCCTGTGTTTCTTGATAAGTAGACCATCAGATAGTTTACACACTATGTAGTCATTTTAATGGCATTTCTTTTTTCTGTCTCTTTATACTGGATTTTCTTGGGAATATGTAAAAAGGCTGATGAACTTTTGTGGGATTTTTTTACATCCTGATACTTTATTGAAGTGATTATTTCTATTAATTATTAGTTGACTCTCTAGGGTGCTTGTAAACCACAATAGCATCTGAAAAAGGAACAATTTCATTTCTAGTGTTTATTCCCTAAATTTCTTTTCTTCTTTTATTGTTCTAGCTAGTATTTCTAAAAATATCAATAATAGTGGTGACAAAGGATACCCTTGTCTTTACCCCAGATCTCATTGAAAGGCCTTTTGTGTTTCTCCTTTATGGATGATGCTTCTCTTTACTTTTAGTTGTCTTGTTTCCATGTTAAGGAAATTAAACATTGTCATTTTTACTATATTCACATATTCTAACCATGAGCAATTAACTACTCTCCAATTATTTGTCTTCTTTCATTCTTGGATTTATTCATATGCTTAATAAGAGTTTTTAAATAAAGTTGTATTGTGCTTTGTTAAGCTTTTTTCTTGTGATTTGTATGGTTTTTGTTATTAACATGGTCTATAACATTTATAGTTTTCCTAATATTGAACCAAACCTGAATTCTTGGTATAAATACAATATCATCTATTTATATGTTGCTATAGCCTTTTTGCTAAGATTTTGTTCAATATATTTGTATCAATAATCATTAGAGACATTGATCTATAATTTTCTTTCTCTGAATTCTCTCTCCCTGGCTTAGGCTTCAAGATCATATTTGTCTCAGAGAAGGAGTTTATTATAATGCCAGATTTCTCCATTTTTAAAAGCAGTTTATGTAAAATTGGAGTTAACTTTTCTTTGAATGTAAGACAGAACTCCCTTGTAAATCAACTGGTCCTGGGTTATTTTTTCTTTGTGGGTAAATTTGTAGCATGTTCGATTTCTTTTTCTGAGATGATGCTACTTAAATTCTCCTTTTCTTGTTTTGATAGTTTGGGTATTTTATATATTTGTAAGCATCTATCCATTTCATTTCAGTTATAATTTTTCCTGGCATTTAACTGGTCAAAATTGTTTCTTATAATTAGTTTTATTTCCTCTTCATTTACATGATTTCTCCTTTAAAATTTTTTATATTGGCAATTTTGTTTTCTCTCTCTTTAAAATCTAATAATTTGTCCATGATGTTAGTTTTAAAAATAGTTCCTAGTTTTATTTACCATTTCAATATAGTATTTTTTCTATTTCCAATTTCATCTCTTCTGTGGTTTTCAGAATTTCTATATTGTGGTTAGTTAGAGGCTTTTGATTTGTTGCTTTCCCAGTTTTGTTTTTAGTAGCATGCCTAATTCTTTGATTTGTCCTTTCTCTTTTGTTAAAGTGCTTAGGGATATAAATTTTCCCGAGGACTTTCTTGGCAGCATCCCAAAAGTACTGTTATCATACCCAATAATTTTCATTTAAAATTAATATTATCTATTATATCTGTGATTTGTTCTTTGGCACACCAATTCTTTAGAATTAAATTATTTGTTTTTGATTTAGATTTTAATCTCTTCCTCAGAGATTCTTTATTAATATAATTTTTTGCATTGTGCTTAGTAAAAGATGTGTTAAATCTTTCTGCTCTCTTGCATTTGTTTATGAGGTTTTTAATCCCTTAGCTATAAAATTGCCATTGCATAGTTGAAAAATGCATGTTTCTTTCTATTCCCATTTAGTAATATAGAATTATTTTAACTTTTATAAAATTCCATTAAAGTCCTTAGCATCTGTCCCATTTAATCTTTTTTTGTTAGATTTGTTAAGGTCTGAAATGGGCATTTTAAGTGCATATTTCAATGGGCATATTACAAATTACTATAGTTTCTCTCTATGATATTGTTAAATTTCCCTTCACATACTTAGATACTATTCCAGCCAGTGAATTAAATATCAAATATGGATGTTATTTCATTATCTATTTGTCTTTATAATGTAATTTCTCTGTTTATTTTAACCATGTAATTTTTTACTCTTGCCTTGTCTGAGAACATGATTGCTACCTCTGCTTTTCTGACTTTGACTAAAGAATAAGAATTTCTGATTCATCTCTTTGTGAATTTTTATGTTTCAAATATGTTTCTCTTAAAAAACATGTTGGATTCTGCTTTCTATCCCATTCAACTCTCCTCCTTGCTTTATGAGTGAATCTAACCCATTCACATTCACTCTTATGGTTATTAATATGAATTTCCTTTATCGTATCCCTTATCCTTTTTCCTCCTTCTCTTAAGAGGAGGAAAGATCTGTTTCTAATTCTCTGTCCCTCTTCTCTTTCAACTTCAGCCCTAATATCTGGTTCTAATCAACCTTTATGATTAACCCTCTAAAGATGAAATTTGTTTAGTGTATGACTATTCTCTCAATCTTTTTCTCCTTTTTCTATCCCTCTTTTTTTTTCCTGTTCTCTCCTATATTTTTGCTGAGTGTAATGCATTTCTATACCAAACTTTGTATGTGCATGTCCTTTATCTAGTTCAGATAAGAGTGAGGTCATGAGATACCTATTCCACTTTCAGGAGTGTGCTGAAATCAGATCACACTGGCTCAAAAGAGCCAATCATTAAATTTTCTATGTGAAACATTTACCAATTGTTAAATTTACTATGTGAATACACAAATCAGCACTTGATTTATTGTTTTGTTGATTATTTAGACAAAGAAAATGATAGGGAAAAATTGTTTAATAGAGTAGATTAAATTTAAATGTGTGATGTGCCTGTTTTCAGAGAGCCAGTTGTTATTTACCAGCATATTCCTGCCTTTACTGTCTTCTTTGTATACTCTTCTTCTCGAGTTCCCATTTATACAAATATATTAAGTTCCTTTCCTTCCTCATTTCTTCTCTAGTGTATTCTCTTTGCCCTCCTTTTTATCCTTTCTCTTAAAACCATGACAGAGTGAGAGTACTATCAGGCTTGTTTTGTCTCACCTCCGTTTGTGATCCTTGAATACATTAGGATTCTGAGGGAACATTTCTGCTTCCCCTACTGGAATATAAGTACTTCATCATCATTTAGCTTCTCTTATACTGCCCAAATTATTTACCTTTCCCTAGGTTTCTTTTGATTCCTATATTAGCATTTTAAGATGTCTGCTTGGCTCTGATCTCTCCATCCAAATGCTTAAAAATTCGTATTTTATAAAGGTACATTTTTTCCCTATAGGATTATACTGTTTTGTAAGGTAAGTTATTTTTAGTTGTAAGCCTTTATCTTTTGCCTTTTGAAAATATCATAAGATTTTCTCTCCTTTATAGTAGTTGCTTCCAAGTCTTATGCAAGCCTGACTATGATTCCTTGGTATTTGTATTCTTTCTTTTTGGCTGTTTATAATAGTTTTGTTTGATGTAGAAGCTCAGAGCAATGTTTTAAAATGCACAAAATAAAAACATCAGATTACAAAAGAAACAAATTCTATTGAAATTCAGTTATCTAAAATACTGTCAAAGAAGTTCATGGACTCCAGGTTAAGAAACCTGGACTAGATGATCTGTAAGATATCTTAAAGCTCTAAGATGCTATGATTCTCTGAGCCAGTTGCACATTTGGGTACCCTTTCTGATGAGTAATATTTATCCTTTGTGGTGGATTTTAGTTTTTGTAAACAATCAAAAGTCACTCAGACCTAGTCTTGCTGAATAAGTTGAGCAACCAAGCTGGGTAATACTGATTTTAGTAAAAAAACAAAGAATAACCATCAAATATTGAGATTAATTTCCTGTTATTACACCTTGTCTGGAAAGCAATTTCCAAAAGAAGAGTGACATGAAATTCTTTTGAGCACTGGAGACATCATGACCATGGGTAAGTCATTTAACCCCCTTGAGCCTCAGTTTCCTTATCTGTAAAACTGGGATCTCATACACAGATTTAGAACTGGATAGGGCCTCAGGTAGTCCAACCCATTGCAGATGAAGAAACTGAGGCTCAGAGAAAATAGTAATTTCTATGAGGTTAGACAAGTAGTAGTGGCAATAATTCTGTAGATCTTTCTCATAGGG